>NC_142040.1:19949262-20113762 GCF_982192425.1 Myodes glareolus | reverse complement strand
TTTTATATACAGTACCATGTATTTGCCCCACCCACCCACCCAGTTTGCTTAGCATTCAAAATGCACTGCCAAGATGAAATAAAAGCTTCTCTAGTTTAAAAAGAAAGTCACGTTCAGCTCCTTCTGTTTCACAGTCTTCCTTCTACCTATTACGGCAGTTTTCTTTTGGTCTCCGTGCACTCAGTATAAGCGACTACTGCAAACAATCCTAAGACTTTGGCTGCAACAGGCTGTGACTGTCAGGGTGACAGCCGCTGTAAGGAATCACTCTCGTCTTCTGCTGGAGTCAGCTTGAGTGTTGGCAGCTTCCGAGGAAGAAGCTGAGGGCTCTGGCGGAGATTGTCATCCATCTGTAGGAAGCACAAAGACACATCTGACTAAGGCTGAGGCTCCTCTTTTGAAGACCGCGCCCTCCCCATCTAGACTACAGAGAACAGAACTGCACAGTGGCAGGACTGACGGAGACATTTCTCTGACAGCCGCTCACAAATGATGACTGCCATCTCAAGTACAAGCTGACTCAGCATCCACAAGAAGCAACGTGGCTCATATTCAGCCCCTCACAAAATTATAGTAAGATCCACAAAAAAGAACATGCTGCTGAGCTTGATCAGAGACTCACTTAAGATACTTTCTGCAACTACGGGTAAACATTGTCCCTCTACATGTGCTCTGCTAATCTTCCCTCACACTGACGAACAGGCACAGCCCCACCCAACGGGAGCAACAAAATGAGGCTTAGGAAAGAGAAGTCCCCTTTCCGGGTCCTAAAGCCAGTGTCATGAACCATGTCTTCTTAGTCTAACACAATTTCTCAAAACGATTCCTCTTTTCCAAACTGAAAATGCGACACAGCTCCCTCCTCCCCAGTTGAGAGAATGTAGACCAATGGATGCTGGGGAAATGGTGGCAAGGACAAGGCCGTAGATCTAGTCCAGAGGTCTTTCAAACACTGACCACTTGTGAGCCAACCTTAGAGACACCATTACATGAAGTATATTAGGAAAATGCCAAGAAGTCCAGAAACGCACATTAGCACCCTGGAATACCAGGTGAGATTACTCAGAACTTAGCCAGTCTCCAAGCTCCACCTTCACCCCAGAGTATTGCTGAGGGTGCAGGATGCGGGTACTGGTGCTGAGTTCTCTATCAACTTCACTTTTTTAAAGACTTGAAAGCAGCTGCCATCAAACCACAAATCCAACAGAAAAGAATATCCCATCACTCCCCCAACAGACAAGCTGTTCTCAGAGCTCTGCATAAGTGCATAAGGAGAATATTTAAAACTCCTCATTTTCTCAGTATGGCTTCAAAGCAAGGAAGAAATATTTTGGCAAAGCGTGTGTGCATGTGTAAGGTTTGCTGAAGACAGAAAATAAAAGGTTAATTATTAATTTTCAAATAGGAAAAACTTGTGGCCAGAGAACAACTGTGGTGAGCAGCATTTACTTTCCAGCAAGAACTGTATCTCAAATATTAGTCTCTCTCTTATGCTCTAGATTTTTGCTATAAATTGTGAGCAGTGGTGGCTAACAAGACTTGTTGTCCTATTGTGTTTTACCAACCATCACACACTTCTTACAGAAGAGCAGATATGAACGCCCGCTGGTCTTACAAGACTTTTATAAGCTGATGAAGACCCAAGGTAGATTTGTATAAAATAGTGATTGGGCTCCTGGCTTTTTTATTTTCGGCCGGTGTGGGTATTTCATAGTTCCCCTGCCATACCTGTCATGGATCACATACAGAAAATGGAAAAAAGCTGTGTGACAGTGGTCCACACTTTTTATCCAGAACTCAGGAGGCAGAGGCAGGTGGATCTTTGTGAGTTTGAGGTCAGCCTGGTCTATAAAGAGAGTTACAAGATAGCCAAGACTATATAACAGTACTGTTACACAGAGAAACCTTATCTAGAAAAACCAACAAAAAAAAAAAAAAAAGAAAAAGAAAAAGAAAAAGAAAAAGGGAAAGGAAACTATGTTAAACAGCCCTCCTATAGATGAATGAGCTCCTGTTAGCACACTTAGCACTTAGCACACATCTTCATAGGACATGTATTAGACTGAGCAAATAGAGCCTGCTCAGGCTTTAACTTACACTACAAAAGCTTGAACAGTAATGAACGCTACAGCTTCTCCAAAACCAACACCACACGAGACACTGGCAACAGAAGGCCATCCCAGAGAAGAACCATGACAAGCTGACACATCCTCTTCACGACAGACATACAACCTCACTTAGAAGCTGAGCAGCTGCCTACGGGAAAAAACAATGAACCGCAACACTGCTGGCGCCTAGTGTCCCCACGTCTACAGTGTAAGTCTCCTCCCTATCCTCTTCAGCGAGAAGACTCTGGGCAGACGATGAAACTGCTCGCACCACCACACCCATGAAACAGGACAAGAGCATCTGCACACAGAGCTCTAGAAGGCTTGCTAACTCCTATGAACCCTTCTACCTCGGTGCATGTGAAAGCAAGCGAGTCTATCTCACACTAGGGGAGAATCGGCACGGCCCTTTCACATGCTTCCAATTAGAGTCCTCCTCAAATCCGCCCTGGTTGGCTCTCTCCTCTACCTACTCCCTCATGGTCTCTCACACATGGAGAATCTCCAAAGTGACAAAGGACTGAATGGTGAAGATGCCGTAGACCACATTCAGGACCGAGAAGAACAAGAAGAAAGGAGGGACATGAGGGAGGAAGAAAAAGACATTACTGATAAGGAAGAGAAAACATGGGTGCTTAGACCCTACAGAGTGACTTCAGGACAGCAAGCAAGGCTTGCTTCTGATTTGCCGTCTTTAAAGGTAATTTTTATGTCACCCAACTTGGTAAGTGCAAACTATACAATAAAAGGCAGGCCCAACACAATTACTCAAACTTCCCTCAGTACAATCAGGCCAGTGCTGGCTTTAAAACATCACATTAAACAAATCTCCACTCCAAGTATATATAAACAGCCTCTTGAAAAATAAACTCTTTAAAACTAAGAGTGTTAAGTGAACACACAACCCAGAAAACAGACAGGAAAGCGATGATGAAGGAACGCGACCTTTTCAATTAAGTTGGATTCCTTATTTACAAGTTGTGTGAGTTTCCGCAGGTTCGCATCTATCATTTCTTGTCCAGCTGGAGAGATGCCTGAGAAGTCAGGAGAGAAATCAGGGAGAGAAACCAAACTTGGAAAGACTTTCAAGCTGTTGAAGATTGGAAAAAAAAATTCAGTTTACCCACAATCCTAATTGCTCCCCCTCCCCCCAAAAGAAAACTGAAAATGAAAAATATTATGGGTTCAAGGGCAAAGTTAAGAGGGACAGCAGTGCTCCATAGGAAAGCAGAAAGGAAAACACTGAACTGTGCTCTTGGAAGACACCGAGCCACATGACATGCAGGCAGCTACAGGGGTTAGTGAAGGCGCGGTGCTCTCCAGACTACAGTGCCCTCTCCCTAGTCACTACACGTAGGTCACTGGTTGTAACACTATAGACATCTTGCTAAGGTAGCGATTCCCTAACACCTACTCACCAGGCATCCAAGATATTGAAAGGAATTTTTAAAAGCAGAGCTTTCTGGGATTGATCCCAAGACATTTTAATTTGGCAACTATGGAAGAGCTGTGGAGCCAGGCTGGCTAGCCACTGCCCCAGAACATCAAGGTCAGATGCCACTTAGTTCCCTAACTTCCCATTTTCTAGACTTCCCTATATGTAAAGCAGAGAATCCTCCGTAAAAAATAAATAAAATAAAAATAAAAAATAGCCAGTCTGTTGAAGCCTGCTATCTCACAACTTCTGTTTCTCAGAAGGACAAACACTGCAGCCACCTCTACATATACACACTCAGTGCCCGGTCCCCTAAGCGCAAGGCCCCCAGTCAGAGAGAACGCCATCCTAAGTGCCAAGAGCCCTCTACTTACTCTATCTCCAGTTTGGTGCAATCATTTTCAAGTAGTAGAATCATGGGGGTGACCCCACCAAAGTCAATCTGCTGCTGATTTCTGTTCAGGGGGAGAGTGCTGGAAGCAGCAGGTTGAGAATCATGTAGAGTGACCGCCCATTTGATGGGGGTAAACACTACTTTCAGCAGGGACTCAGCACACACACTTTAATCCTTTAGAAGAAAGTGACCCACTTTGGGGGGCAATACTTATAAAGAAGATACACACAATGTGTGAAGTCCAGAGGATGGGGGGCGGGGGTCAAATGGCTCTTTCTCCATGTATGTAAGAACATGGCAGCAGATGTAGCGGGCAAACCACCAGGTCTTGAGCTATGAACCAGAGTCTAAGACAACGCGCAAACGAGCTCTTCTGTGCGGAGTCCACACTAGCTAACGCCGACTCACCCGCGGGCCCATGTCTGAAGTAGATGTCCAGGATGTCGTCACACAGGCGGCAGAGATTGGAGAGCTGTTTCAGATGCTCTTGTAAGTGAACTTTGGGAAAACGCACTTTATACAGAGGTGCGAGGAAACCAAACACGTAGGCGTCCAAGGTGGAAGGCCTGGAGACGGAGGACTCTGTCAGGAGCGCTTAAGGGCAGACTGACTTGGACTGTAGTTTTTAAAATGTTCTTCAAACTATCTGTCACGTCTAATAGGCAACATCATGTTTTGAATGGCTTGCTCCCATTTTTGATTCCAGAAGGGAGGCGGCCAGTGTTTTATCTTCTAAGTAGTTTTAAAAATATTCTAGCCATTTATTTTACTCAGAGGAAATTGAGGTTGTACGCTACAAAAGTTATGGACTGGAAGCCGGGTGGAGGAATGCTCGATGCTTTTACAGCCATATGCAGCACATTAAGCTAATGGAGGATTAATACCAACAGAAAAGTTTTCCTATAAAAGCCCAGTAAATCCCGGCCAAAGACTGAACCTGGGGTCTTATGTGTGCTGTTTGAGGGCTCTGCCAATCAGCTCTACCCCCAGGTGCCCTTCTGAAGGGAAAAACCCATCTTCTGGGGGATGGGAAAACTGGCTTTAACTCACATTTCACTGAATATACAAGGCAACATATCGAAACAACTCTTGTTTACACGATAAAAATGATAAATTATATTTATGCGTTAAATAAGTATCAACGGACCACACAAACCCAAAACCGACCACCAGCCTGGGGACTGAGGAACTGCTGGGTGGCTTCCTTCAGGGTGTTCACCAAGAAGAGCATGGCAGGGGCCACGGCTTCATGACCAGGGCAGTGGGCAACAGGGGCATGGCCTGGATGGCCCGTTGGGAGGAGGAAGCCCAGGGGCTACTGGGGTGGGGCGCTCATTTTCTGTAGCAGACCCATAGGGCCTTTCTTCTTCTTCTTCTTAAGGGATAAGAGCTAGCTTATTCTGGAGTCAAACATGAGTGTTCATGGCCCGGGGATCGAGATTTAGGTCACTCAAAATAGTGTTTCCTACCAAGGCAGCAGTTTCATGACGTGTTTGTAGTAACGGGACAGAGAAAGCCATAAATCAAGCACTTTTCAAATATACCACAGGAAACATTAAAAAGGCAGCTATGGCCAAGCGAGTTTTAAGGGAATTTACTCACATGTCACCAAAGAAGAACTGAGATGTTCCCAATCTGTTTGACAGGAGGTTGAGGCACTCCTTGGCATCTCTGTATATCTAAGAAGGATGAAGGAGCCTTTGAGGTAGCATCTCTACGTAAGGACCAGTCCCCTCCCTCCTCCCTTCCTGGGAGCCCTTGCTGGGAGACCCCAGTACCTGCGCTTCTACTTCCTGGATGTGGTAGAGGGGCGGCTCTCCCCGTGTCAAGAGGATCCTATTCAGTGCGCCTCTAGACATCCTTCCAGGCAGGATTAAACTCAGAGGGAAAGGGATACGGGAGGCAAACCATGGCTTTGTCACAGCAAAATAATTGTCATTCTCAACCCAGAAAGTGTGAAGCTGCCAAAGGAAGGCAAAACAATTACAGGGATGTTCTCCTGCTAAAATGAGCACTACTCGTCAGTCTGACAGTTTCTTCACAAGTGTCCTTCAAGAAAGTACCTCCGTTTAAATTTTTCAGATACAATGACTCAAGGTGAAATGAGATTATTTCAAACACATGAATTTTGTTGACTGCTATATCTCAGCAGCAAGAATAGAGCCTAGTGCATACTGAGGGCTCAGTAAATATCCACTAAATGAAAGAACTACAGTATAGCCAATTCTACACATGCAGCAAAGTTTCGTCTTCCATTGGTAGTGTTTATTTCAAAAACAGTATGATTGTGCCGGAGTGGAATTCAGTGGTAGAACATTTCCCTAGCCAAGCAAGCAAACAAGCAAACCAAACTATTCACTTCAATGGGAAGCTAAATGTCTAAGAGAATCCAGTTTTGTCATAATATAAAAGATCAAGACTCATATGGGAAAGTTATCTTTAAGACTCACTAGTCCCTACGACACCGCTGTATTCAGAGACACTCACCACGGCAGGGAGAAGCTTCTCTTCCAGGAGGGCGATATAAGCCAGGGTGTCTGCCCCTTGTTTTGCTGAGAGTTCACAGTCAGCATTATATTTCTAATCAAAACCAAGACAAAATCTTTCAGAGGTCAGAGAGCATCCCAAGGACAAGGGATATACAGAGAAACCCTGTCTCTAAAAACCAAAATCCAAACCAAAAACAAACAAAAAGCCATACAGGATGCCAGGTTTGATGGGTGACACCTATAAATCCTAGCATTTGATGCCAGCCTGGCTGGTCAGGGTACACTAGAGTATAGCCCAGTCTAAAACAATAATAGGGTAACAAGCAGAAAACGATCTACTTCTTCAAAAGGCGCCACCCACCTGTTTTCTTAAAAAGTTTAGTATTTTTGCAGGCTGAGAGACAACGCTGTCTTCAGTCATCAAAATTGGCACATCACCTATAACCAAAAATAGTTTACACACAAGCAAACACGGTGATCGATTCTGAAGTTTACAATACTTACAAACTAGACCAAGTGCACATGGGAGATCGCCTGTAAGAACGTTTGCCTTTTCTTTGCAATTTCACAAGGAGCAGGTCTAGGGAACATTTTTGTTTCTCCTATTTTCCACAGACTGGGCTTGCATTTTGAGTTATTACTCAGAGCGAGCAACCAGCCCACAGCCAAGGTCATTCTAAGAAGCTAAAACTCTAGATACCCACGGCTTTAAACGCAAGAGGGGATGCCAGTGTCATAAGGGCAGACAGGGGCGTGTGGAAGCTTATACTGTACCTCTTGGACCTCTCCAGGTGTTATCTATGACATTGACTTTCAAGGGTGCGCCAGAAAACTTGGCATACGCCTGAAACAGAGTTTGCAATGAGACATTTCAGACAGAGCAGTCAGCAGGGCGGCTCTGAGGCAGCCCGCGCGCCCGCGCCCCTCCCCCGTCCGCGGCCGGGGACGCGCAGGCTTCGCGCTCCGGGGGGGACGTCGGTCTGCGGATGCCGGGAGGGCGGGCGTGCATGGAGAAAGCACGGCCAGGCCGACCAGAGCGGAGGCTTGCGGGAAGCCCGCCCATCCATCCCCAGCGGAGCCCGCAGCGAGCCAGTCCAGTCCTCCCGCGCCCCGGCCCGCGAGGCGGCCTCACCAGCACCACCAGGGACTCGCTGTGCACCGAAGGGAGCCCCCAGCCACCTCCCCAGCAGCTGAGCTCCAAGGGGGCCGCCATCTTGCCGGGGCCGACCTCCGTCACCCGGAAGTACTCCTGCCGTCCACTCTTCTGCACGTGGAGTGGCGGGGGCGGGACGAGGAGCAGGGACTGACTACTTGGGGCTCAGGGCCGGAGCAGAAAGGACAGCCAGAAAGAGACTAACACCCAGACTAGGAGCTAGAAGGACTGTGTCTTGAGGAAAACAGATCTGCTAGGCATCCTCCAAGTATTAATGGCTTGCCGTTTTACTACGTGCCAACATTACTGTGGTACACCCAAACCTGTAAAATGACTGTTCACACAAATATGCTTTAAAATGACACGGTGGTGGTTGGTACACTGTAGACCCTTGCAGTGTTCAGTCTTTATAATGGGCCATTGCCTGCCTTTCAAGTCTCAATTTTGGTTGCCATTCCTAGGGTTTACATGATTGGAGCTCATTAAAACTTAATCCTGTCCTAAAGTTTAACAGAGGACTCCTGCCTGCTCACAACGCTACTCCTTTAATCTAGAATAGCTTTCGTCTCCAGCTGCTCTCCCCAAATTGAGTTTAGTGGGGCTGGAGAACTGGCTCAGTTAAATGTACTTGTATCTCTTGAAGACTTAGCTTGGGTCCCAGCACCCAGGTGGTGCTCAATGTCATTGTAACTCCGGGTCCAGAAGATCCAAGGCCCTCTTCTGGCCTATAAGGGAACTGGGCATTCATGTGGTGCATTCATATGCATACATACGCATTAAAGTAAATCCTTTTATTTACTTATTGATTGATTGATTGATTTTATTGAGCTATACATTTTTCTCTGTTCCCCTCCCTTACCCTTCCCTCCTCTTCAACCCTCTCCCATGGTCCCCATGCTTCCAATTTACTCAGGAGATCTTGTCTTTTCTACTCTACATGTATGTCTCTTTTTAGGGTCCTCATTGTTGTCTAGGTTCTCTGGGATTATGATTTGTAGGCTGGTTTTCCTTGCTTTATGTTTAAAAAACCACTTATGAGTGAGTACATATGATAATTGTCTTTCTGGGTCTGAGTTACCTTACTCAATATGATGTTTTCTAGCTCCATCAATTTGCCTACAAATTTCAAAATGTCATTATTTTTTTCTACTGTGTAGTACTCCATTGTGTAACTGTACCACATTTTCCTTATCTGTGCTTCGATTGAGGAGCATATAGGTTGTTTCCAGGTTCTGGCTATGACAAACAACCCTGCTATGAACATAGTTGAGCTCATGTCCTTGTGGTACGATTGAGCATCCTTTAGCTATATACCCAAAAGTGGTATTGCTGGGTCTTAAGAAAGGCTGTTTCCTAATTTTCTGAGAAATTGCCATACTGGTATCCAAAGGGGCTGTACCATCTTGCTCCCACCAGCAATGTCGGAGTATTATTACTTATTTTTTAAGCTAAATGTAACCTTTTACAAAATTAGGAGCTCTTTCTGGCTTCTTGCAGCTCCTTTTATGCACTTAAATTTTGCTTCTGTCCTAATCACAGGCTTTTTGCCTCCCACTGCACAGAAGCTGTCCTGGGAAGATCAGGCCTGGCTTCCTAGGTGTGGGACCAGTGCAGACACGGAAGGTTCTTTGTTTAGGAAGGCTTGCTTCACTAACTGCTCTGCTGATGCTGTCTTGAAATTTTAATCATGGCATAAAGGACTCTGCGTTTTTATTTTAGACTAAACATTGTAAATCATTCAGCCAGTCTTGTCTATGGGCCTAATAGAAATGTGCTAAATATTTCATAAACATTAAACCTGTTAATTTCTCAGAAAAACCATTAAAGAAATAACTTGGCATACTTACTGGCTTTCAGATGTAGGACCTGGGTACTGTGTAGTTTTTATAGGCAGCACAATAGTCTTCCGGGGTTAGCCTCTTGATACACCTCTGGGCTTTCTCTTTTCCTCTGTCACAAGGAGATGTATGGGTGTCCTTCAACAGAAACCTCTGCAAATTTCCATAAAAATAATGTTTAGCAATACTTGCTAGGCACTTTCTTGTAAGGAAATAACACCCCCAAATTGCAGTGCTGATCCGCTATGGTATTTTTTAAAGATTATGATTCAAAAATAAAATATCCCAGAAATGAAAGAAAAGACATTCCACACTAAGAATCCATTAGTCACATTTTTTTCAAGTGAGGAATGCTTAGTGAATGTACAGTTGAAGCTAAACAGCACATGTACGGAGCAGAGGGTACATCCAAGACTCTATAAGTCTTCTGAAGACTACAGAGATACATGAGACAGGGACTCTTAACTTAAGAGTTTATAGTCTACAAATCAGACATCACACATAGGTAGGTATTAAAGTTATTTTGAGGCTGGAAAGATGGCTCAGCCATTAAAGGCTAAGCTCACAACCCAAACTATAAAAAGTCACTGTCACCAGTAAATTTAGAGATACATGTAAAATACTAAAAACACAAAAGAGGAATGGCATGTCACTGTGGGGTCATTGGAGGGTGTCTGCTTCATCTTCAATGTAAAGGAGGTAATTAAATTTTCTGATTTGATGTAATGGAAGCTTTATGCTTTGAGAAATAAAATTCCAAGCAATAAAGCTCAGAATCTGGTTACTACAACAATGTATTTAAAAATAATCTACAGCGAAAATGTGGATTCTCTGAGTCTTGTTGGCAGTTTGGGGAATGGGCGATCAGAATTCTTTCTGGACACATAGCGTGGTCTCCTTTCTCACCATGCCTGCTACTTACGACAATTTAATTTGAATTAGAGAGAAGTTAAGTCTTTATTTAAGATTGTTAAGTTGAGGCAGAAAACAGCATCTTTTTCCATCTGATGAAAGAATTCTTTCTTAGAGGTTTATTTGTGCCTAGTTAATAGCAATCTTGTGTTGCTGCATTTCCTCTTGAAAGTCTATCTCTGCTAGATTGAATGATTGGATTTTAAAACACTGGTTACCTGATTGCACAACCAGGCTGAATACTGTTCCGGACAATGACAAAGAAAGCCAAAACCATCAGAAATCATGCCTGGCATGGGTACTTGGCTCCTGTGACTTTCCTGGCTGTTAAAGAGGTTGTTCCGAGTTCATCAAAATCATAATTTCAGATTCTTCCTGGGCAAGGCATTCTCACTATCTGCAAAACATTCATGTACGGGCAAGATGGACTGGACCACAGCTTCATAATGACTCTTCCAGACCACGTCTTCCCCGCGCATTTTTGTTTTTCAGAAGATGCACATTAAGTGGCTTCATCTGAACTCAGAGGACCTGACCTTGGCATCTAGTTCTGTTGCTCATGTGTTTCTTAGTTTTACTTGGGGCCATGATACAAGGTCTCTTAGCATCCCTATCCACCCCATTTCCATTACTAAGAATCTCTGAAATAGAATTCCCGGCAAAGAGGCAATGCTTGTGATAAATGATTATGCCTTGTGCTCCCTTATGGGAGAGTTAAACTAAACACCCATGAATGTTCTTTAGTTAGTGTTCAGATATAGAATTCTTAAGAAGAAAAATCCCATTGAAAATATGTCAAGAGAACTGTGGTTTCTTTTGTTTTGTTTTGTTTTGTTTTGTTTTTGTTTTAGCTTCTAAATTTGCTCTGCATTTATGAGACAGCTAATTACTTTGGTTCCTCGGCTCTTCAATTAATAAAGTGAAGAAGGTACTCTTAGCTCTGAGGTACTACCATTACATGTGTAACAAACATTTAGTAATAACTGGCATTTATAGAGCAATTCCTACATACCAGAATTGCTTGCAGTATGTGGCATAACTCATTTGATCACATAAAAGCTTCATGAAGCAGTTCCTGTGGTCTCCCCTGGTTTTACGGAGAGATATTAGCATGCAAGGATGTTGGTTAACTTTCCCAAAGTTTCACTAGGTGGGATAGCAAGGATTTGACCCCTGGCAATCTGTTTTAAAGTTGGAAACCCCTGCGTAATCAATGTTACAGTGCCTCCTATAACCTCCCAAGAAATCCATTTAAAAGTCTTTTTGTTCGTTTGTTTAACGACACTTTATTAAGATAAAAAAGTCTCCTTTTGTGACATGGTGCACATATTATTACTTCTTTGAGTAATAGTCAACATTAGGCCATTGAGCAAATTAGTTGACAACTTCTGTGTGCCTGACACAATGTAAGACAGGAAGGAAATAAAAACTGGCATTCTTGCGTTCAGATGAATAGTTGGTGAAATATAAACTTTGTGTCTGAGATAAGAACACTGTGTTTGAGACAACTAAATGCTAACAAGATGTACCATTTTGCCAAGACCACAAGCCTAATGTTTTAGACAAAGGCTTTAAATAGTTTTCAATGCTTGTCAAAATCATAATGAAAGAAACAGGGTGTTTCTGACATTGAATCATGAGTCCACTGGGTTTCGTTTAACATAAGGAAGGACATTGAGCTAAGCTAGATGAGTGAAGATTTGACCTGAAACGATGATGTCTATGATAGGAAATTATAAGCTGGATATTGATCAAAAGGAATGATACTTAATGGGTACCACCATTGGAAACTATGAGTTTTGAAGGATGCAAAATAAATCATCCAAATAAATCATCCAAACAGAACCAGCAGTTTCCCTAGCCAAGGGCAACAGGAATAATAGAGTTGTTTCATGAATATAATAGGAGAAGTCTTATGAATCCATAAATTGCATCAAATGAAGCAAAAATGTGCTGGAAAATGAAATGAGGAAATACTGCAGAATGTCGCGAAAGAAGACTGCTCGGCCACCTGCACCACGCGTTTCTCACAGCGATGCTGTTAGAAACCGAGCAGTACAAAGAGTAGGGGTGGGTAAGATCTTGAAGACATAAATGAAATGGAAAAATCAGACCTGTGTAGAAGATGAAGGTTTTGAAAGAGTTGGCAAGATGGATTTATGCACAGACGAAGACGGAAATGGCCATTGTGAGCAGAGGCCGGAAATATCGGAAAGAAGGATCCTAAGAATTGAGCGCCGACCTTAGGAGCTTGGACTGTGGGGCTAACACTGGAAATGAGAGGAGTGTTTTCTCCTTGACACTGACTGAGGAAGCTTGAAGCAGGAACACAGGATGCTGAGCAAGCTCAAGTCACACGCCTTCAAAAATTTTTTGTTACAATAGGAAGAAAATGGGCCAAATAAGGAGAGAAAGGTTGGGGCAAGGGGAGAGAGACAGAAACGGACTGGGACTGTCTCCAGGGAATTGGTTGACAGTGACTAGAAACATTGCTGACGGTGCTCATAATCAACACAGTTCAGCATGAAGCTAGATGGTGCCAAAGACGGGCTAATCACGGGGTGCCTTCAAACAGCTACCATTTAAATATTCAGCTTTTTTAGCGACAATGATATTGATTTCAAAATGTAACCAGATCGATTTACATTTTACCGATAATGTTAAGTTTTATGCTAATGCCTGACTTTTCGTAAGTCTTAAGGAATTGTACTTAAACATGACAGCAAGAAGAGGAAAGGTCGTTTAGGGGTCAATAAAAGCTGGCATCACAGCTTCAGTGTGGTGGCATGCGGGCATCAGTCAGTCTAACTGCATCTCTACAGGCATGTGGCTTCCTCCAAAGACACCTTATTACTTAGAAGCCTGACGAGGGACCCAGGCTTGTTCATTCATTTGGTAGCTATGTGGATGCTGTCAGGAGGGGATATGTATTGGAAGGGCTTTATTTTGTCTCTCTAGCATAGTGAACTTGAGATTTATGTTTTGCATTAAAACAAATTAAACGCAAGAAAAATTATTTTTAAAAATTACCTACTATGATGTTCAATATATCCTGAAAAATGATGATTATATTTAAAGTTTAATTACATTTTAAGACTGATGAGGGTAATAGGCCCTAAATAAAAGTAAGCTTTGTATATCTCACTGAAAATAGTGAAACAAACCCTAGTGTGATAAGATAGGTGCGTACCATTGTAACACTGAGGATAGACACTGAGAAAACGACAGAAGTGAGGTCATACGTGCCAGAAGAATCAAAATGAAATTTTAAATGTATCCATGAGGAGATACATGCGTGGGTGTGTATGAGAGAGAAGGGAGAAGGGAATGGGAGAGAATCAGGACACAAATAGACAAATAAAACAGAGTTGAGCCCTAATATATCAACGATTTCTCTGAATGGAAGTGATCTAAACACGCCAATTAGTTTTTTGGAAGAAAGGATAAAAATCATAGATCAAATATATGCTCTCTGATGAGAAATTTACTTCAAACATAGTGACATATGTGGGTATGCTTTAAACATACATAAAAAAGTGGGAAAGTTACATGGTACAAACATTGATGGGGTAAAGTCAGCAGTGAATGTGTTAATAGTGGATGAAGTAGACTCAGATAAAGTTACTATTGAAGAAGGGCTTTACAGAATGGTGTGTGAGCCGGCTTGCTAAAAATTCTTAGCAGTTTTGAATGTGTGCGTTATTTTAGTGACTTTCCCTTTTGCTGTGATCAAATGCCTAATGGGAAAAACCCTAACGACTAGAAACATCTGTAGTATATGCCTTAAACATACTAAAAATGAATAATACAAAGATACAAATAAAAATTCCAAACATGAAAATTAATACAAACCTGTGGTCAAACTGGGAGTCACAAAGGAAAAGAAAATCTTCCCCAAACGGTTATAAACACAACCAAGCATGTTGAGGGAGTGGAACGATGAATCACAGGCTGAAGGGAAATGTGCAGAACACATGTCTGTTAAAAAGACTTGTGCATGTGGGACGGTGGTGGTGGTGCAAGCCGGGCAGTGATGGCACATGCCTTTAATCCCAGCACTCGGGAGGCAGAGCCAGGTGGATCTCTGTGAGTTTGAAGCCAACCTGGTCTACACGAGCTAGTTCCAGGACAGTCAGAGAAATACAAAGAAACCTTGTCTTGAAAAACAAACAAAAGACTTGTGCCCCAACCCCAAACAAACAAAGAAATCCTAAAAACACAGAAGCAGGCATTGATCAGCTTTCTGTTACTGTACATAGAAAACCCTAGATACTCTACTTTAAAGGGGGAAGTTTACTTGGCTCTGGTTTTGGGAGTGCCGATTTGTGATCATTTGAACCTGCTGCTTTTGGTCATGGCAAGGCTGCATGTAATGCTAGACTGTGTGTGGTAATGTAACCTACATGTCTCATGGCTTCTGGAAAGCAAAAGGTGAATGGAGAGCCAGAATGCCAAACTCTTCTTCAAGGGCATACTTCCATAGGGCAGACAGGAAGACGCCCATCAAGGCCCCGCCCCCCGCCAAGTACTATTCTCATTTGGCACTATGAGGACGGTGCCAAAGTTGGAGATCAGGAGTTAGACGCGGGCCTTTGGGTACATTTAGCCAAATCATAGCAACAAGAAAGCAAACAACCCAATCTAAAACTGGGGAAAAGTTATAGACAGACAGACGTCTTACAAAATATCATATGAAAACAAGTGAGCATTTGGAAACAGGGTAAACACCATTGCCATTCGAGAATTGAAAATTTAAAAAACAGTGCGATTTCACTACACGCCTCCTGGAGCAGAAGCTCCAAATCCAAACTTGACAACACCAAGTGGTTCGCAGGCCACAAGAACATGGAGGAACTATCAGTAATTATAGCTGGGAATGCAAAATTTTGAAAGACAGCATTAAATAAATGTTGTCCTGTTGTGTGTTGTGTTAGTGTTCTCCTTCAAAAGGGTGTGCCGAGGGCTGAGGATGCAGCTCTGTTAAATCCTCGCTCACCTAGCACATACAGAGTACTGTGTTCTGGTGCCCAGCATCACAGAAACCATGCACAACCATGCATGTGGTTCCAGAAGCAAGAGGATCATAATTTTAAGGTCTTTTTACTACACAGTGAGTTGAAAGCCAGCCTGGATACATCAGACCCTGCCTCAAAACACAAAAACAGAGCAAAGAAGAAAGCTTTGTTGAACCCCAAATCCCAATATCAATGAGTGTGACCCTATTTGGATGTAGGGTCACTAAGGGTGCAGCAGTCAGATTGAGGGGAGAACATGCTGGATTAAATGGGTCTGAAATCCAGTGACTGAGAGAAGAGAAGCAACCATGCTGGAACAGACACAGACAGACTGTGCTGGTGGGCTTTGGTCAACCTAACACAAACCTGAACAAATCTGGGAGGAGGGAATCTCAGTTGGGGACTTGCCTCCACCAGATTGCCCTGTGGGCACAGGGTTATTTCTGGGCAAGTGGTCCTGTGTTGTATAAGAAAGTAGCTGGGCAAACCAGAGGAAGCAAGTCTGTAAGCAGTGTTCCTCCAAGACCTCTGCTTCAGTTCCCGCCTCTGGGTTCCCGCCTTGAGTTCCTACACCGGCTTCCCGTGGTGGTGGGCTGTAACCTATAAGCCGAGCAAACCCTTTTCTGGGCTGTAACCTGTAAGCCAAACAGACACTTTTCTCACATGTAGCTTTCGTTCAGTGTTTTCATCACAGCAACAGAAAGCAAATTATAAACAAGGAAAAAAGTTAACAAAAAACATGCAAATGTGGAGGCAAAAGTCAGAGTAATTCTTCTACAACCCAAGGCATACCGAGGATTGCTGGGAATCATGGGAAGCTCGGAAGAGAGGAGGAAGGATTCTTTCCTACAGCCCTGAGCAGGAGCACAGGCCTGCTGACAACTTGTTTGCAGACTTCTAGCCTCCAGCATTAAGAAAGTGAATTTCTATTATTTGAAGCCATCCAACTCATGGTTATTTATTACGGCAGTCCTAGAAAACTAATACACTACACAATGTGGCGGCTGTGCTCCTAAGCATTTCCTCGACGGATTTGCAGACTTATGTCTTTTCATCAGTAAGACCATGCCATTTAAATGTCTCCCCAGAGGGATGCCCTGGATGTTCTGCTGACCACATGGCTCTCCAGAATCAATAGCAATGATTAAAGACAGGCCTCTGGGAGTGAGGCTGCTCTTGGGGGCACATTCTCAGAGCTGGTACGCCTCCCTATGTCACTGGGATCCAATCATCCTTGGAAACCACTGGAATCCTCGTCACAGCCCACAAATCCTCCAGCGTTCTCTATTTTGACTGAAGACACAGTTCAAACGTTTTCTTTAAGGAAAAGAAAGCAATGTGCAAAAAAGCAATTTACACTATATAGTATATACATTGCCTATTTCCTCCGTTGAATTAGTCCAGGGCATCAGGAGGAGACAGGACGTTCACAGGCCTTGGACTTGTATGGTGATAACTGAAGAGTTATAGTTATGATTTTACTTTCTGGATTGCATAGAATGAAGGCACAAAATGGTCTTTGTTATTTCCAGGACTTAGCTTTTCGGGAACTGACTTACTCTTTCAAGTTGTTTATCGTCAATAATGAGGAACAAATCCTGCCTTGTGAGATTTGATGTCTTGCAATCTGCATAAAAAGGCTCTTTCTTGGAGGAATCCTTTGCTTTAAAAATAAATTGTTTTAAAAAGCCAGGTCTCCTGGAAATTAAAAGCAGTCCATGTGTCTATCATATCTGTTATATGAAATGAAGCATCTTTGGTCTGAGCTCACTTTAGGGAAACCTCTCATGAAATGCTCTTACTCGGATTAATGGCTTAAGTACCATCTAGCACCCTGAAAGGAATCAGTGTGCTTTTTAGGTAATAGAAACATCTCAGGAAGAGGAGAGAACAGAGCTCAGCAAGTGTCATGGTTTGTGCCTGTGTGATAGTCACAGTTCTGGATCCCTTTTTGTCCATATTCCTCTGGGTCCCAAAAGGACGACAGCAAAAAGGCACATTGAGGAGGGTGGCACATGTGTGGACTTCTTCACAAACACCTCTGAATGTAAACACTTGTGAGCTGTTACTAATTCTTATTATTTCATTTGTTCAAATCACATGTTTGCCTGCCTGTGACGTTTTTACCCAGGTCATATATGACCCACAGCATCCAGTAAGCACATAATAAACGTTTGTAGTTGATGGGCACAAAGCACAATGGTAACTTGTTCAATCTCTAGTGCGTCAAAGCCCAGCCCTATCTCCAGTGACTGCTTTCTATTTTTATCTTGTCTTCTTCCTTCTACTCAATAACCCTGTGCTCCCTTGAGGCCCAGAATTCCCATTTCATGGGAATCTCCATCTGAAGTACTTGCCTCCCATCCTCTCCTTTGATTCTTTCACAGGTGTGGGGAAGACTGTTCTGTGGCCAAACACAACTTAGATATCGTCCATGTTGTTATTGGCATGTGTAATAAGGTCACCTTTCTTCTAAGACTAACCGTGATACTAAAACTCACAAAGGTAGCAGAGGGTGGCTGAACTCAGAGAGGTGTCATCTCCAGTGTGGAATGGTATGGAACTCAGCGTGAATACCCCAGAGCGTTGCTTCCATGGACACCAGTGTGCCTGCAGTGGACATGCAGGGCAGGTTGCAGGATGCAGGAAAGGAACTGTGGGTGTTTCCTGAGTACAAAGACATTGTTTTCAGGACTTCATTTTGCAGAAGAGATTATCTTCTTTCTTTTTATATGTAGATATTTTATTTATTTATTTATTTTACCTGTTCTTATATCAACACACCTTCACATTTACAATCACTCTTCTTCAGAGTAATTCCTGTCTGTGGGCATGACCAAATTTTTTTTTTGTCAAAAGCGAGAGGAGCAGCTGATTTTTAAACTATTTGTCTGATCTATGAATATTCTTCCTCACTTTGGATTTCATGAGCTGAGTAGTGTTTGTTTGTCTGTTTGTCTGTTTGAGGCAAGGTTTCTCTGTGTACCCCTGACTCTCCTGGAACTTGTTCTATAGACCAAGCTGTCCTCAAACTCAGAGATCCACCTGCCTCTGCTTCCCAAGTGCTGGTTTAAAGAAGTGTGCCACCACTGATGAACCGATATCCTTTTTAAAGTCTTTTCAAACATTGCTCTTTACTTGTAGGTGTGCTTGTGCAAGTGATACCATGGAAATGCAGGGTCCGAAGACACCAGAGGAGAGCGCTGGAGCTGCAGGTGGTGCTGAGCTGCCAGATGTGAGGGCTGGGAATTCTGCTCAGGAGGATCAGGAAGAACTCTAACTGCTGAGTCATCTCTTCAGCCCTAACTGAGTAGTGTCTTGAAGATCACAGAGAGAGCTGAGATTCTGCTGAATGAGCTTTTTGTGATACAAAAATGGTCCCTCAAGATACTGTCCAAACAGTTTTCCTTTGCATACACCCTGCCTTAGCTGCCATATTTTAGAAATGCCTTAGAAGCTGAGTCGTGGAACTAACAATAGCATTTCTTGAATTCCTCATCATAACTGAAGGGATAGAATTATGCTCATTTATCCCTCGTAATCAAGTAAATACTTAGCAGGTTTAGCAGATTCTGGCACCGATTAGAGCAAGACGAATAAGATGCCGCTCTTGTTACTGACTGATGTGCAGTAGCAGGGACCAGCAAACCATTCTGTGTGGTGAGTTGTTGATGGGAATGGACGCTGGGTGTTGTGAGATTATGTGTGAAGAATCATTCTTCGGTTTGCAGAGGGCCTGAAGATGGGACAAGATCAGAGAAGCACCCATGGAGGAGATGGAGTGGGGGAAAGGCTCAGACAGGCAGAAGCAGCTCTACAACCAACAAGGGGCACAGATGCTTAGCTCTGTGTTCTGAGAACTAGTAGAGCTCAGGAAGGTAAAGTGGGCGGTAGAAATGATGGAGATTTTGACAGCTGATACAACACCTACAATACAGACCACAGCATGAATAGAGGCCTTTGTAGGCACGTTGAAGGATTCGTGTTTCAACGCATAAAGGGAACTCTCTTGTTTCCAAACAATTACGTGAAAAAATAAATCACACGAGAATTTTTATTCAGTTCTATTTGCCACCAAAGCTTGGACTTTTTATATTAAACCCTGTGTGCTTCACAGATACTGCCAAACTCCTGTCTGTCAAAGATGCAAGTTAATGATATTATAAAAGGTAAATGAAGAAACACTAACATGAAAAGTGTTTTAAAGCATTATTTTAGGAAAAACCATGCTATGACCTACCTTCATAGCCTTTGGACACTGAGTTTGTTGATAGTTTTAGCCATCATAATCATATTCTACTGTCAGTTCTATTTGGTTTTGTTCACTCCCATGAGAAGTAAGATAGCAAACTGACTTCATGTCCTGGTTTATTCTTGATGGGCACTATATAATAAGTATTCTATCTTTGGACATCTGGGAAACACGTCCAGTGACTTCTTGTGGTGATGGGAATCTGAGGACAGACCATCTCAAGGACATATTTATCAAGGCATATCTGCTGGGTCAGAAAATAACAGAGGTCTCTTCCTGCCCTGGCCGTGGTCACTGACATCCTCTCAATGGCTGTCAAAGAAGGTCTCAGTGCTAAGAATGACTCTGCTGCCCCTGAACCATTAGCATCTTCCAAAAAGGGTCAGGGGACCAAGGACCATGCCCTCTGCCTTGCGTACAGTCACTCTTCCTAAAAAGGTCAGGGAACCCCTTCTGAGGGCCCCATGCTGCATCTTAAAGTAGATGATGCCCAGGCTTCTCACCAGATCGTTCAAGCAGAAAGGGTGCAGAGAGTCAAGTATAATCACCCAGCACTAAGCAGAGAGCTTCGAAGCCCTTGGATGCAAGAGCAGCGAATGTCACTGGGGAGTCCTGCACCACTAGGGTGAGAG
The DNA here is from genome assembly GCF_982192425.1 of Myodes glareolus. Classification (NCBI taxonomy): domain Eukaryota; kingdom Metazoa; phylum Chordata; class Mammalia; order Rodentia; family Cricetidae; genus Myodes; species Myodes glareolus. The sequence goes on along the minus strand of NC_142040.1, from coordinate 20,093,534 downwards.
GAGAGCCGTGGCGGACAGTTGGGGAGCTCCAAAAGGGATCAGAGGTGGGAATCAGGGACTATGGAAAAAAAGTTACACAGAGGGCAACTAATCATTCAAAGAAGGATCATCTGAAAAACTCCATTTGACCTTCCTCTTCAAAACTTTAACTCTTATCTTTAGAACAGAAAATATACAGGGTAAGAGCAAGATTATCTCAACCGTTCCCGTGGCAGTCTGTCTCGGGTGATCTGGTGGCAAGCTAAACAGTGTGGTTGTCTCCTGGGCTGGGACAGACGAAGGTCCATCAGGAGAGGAGCACCATCAGGAGAGGGGCATGGAAGCAGCCTCGGTGCTTTTCTGTAACGAACCTGATACTGAGTAGGTGGGAGCAATGTTATTTATCCCACCTGTGCCCATGAACGCCGAAACTGACGAGCATTTCACTATAAGCTCTTCAAAGGAGAATCAGAGGCTCAAGTCACTTTTACGGGAGAGGGAAAGGGAATAAGAAGGAGGTCAGAGGGGCAGAGGCTCAGGAGAAGAAATAAGTAGGAAGAGAGAAAAGCAGAGGAGAAATGATGGTTTTGAACAGGGCTAGAGGTCACCAGACAGTCTGTTGGACTGGGGTTCCTAGCCAGCCATGTTCTGATTAGACAACTCTGTAACCATCTCCCACTGACTTCAAGGCTCACTCAACTGCCCCTAGCATTCGCACAAAACAGCTCCACCCAATTGAAAGCGGCTCCCCCAACCGACAGGAAGGAGGTCAGCAAGCCCAGCTCCCCGAAAAGCAGGAAAGGCAATGAGCACGTGCGTCGAGTGAGCCTGAGCGGCTCTCAGCTCCTTCCCTTTGGGGACAGCAACAGATGCTTTAGCCAAGTTCAGGATGAAGCTGCGTCTCCCTCCAGACCCCTCTTCTGCCATCACTGTATAATTTACTGTAATTTACGAGCAAGTTGTCTGCATTGTTAATCTCCCTCTCTCGCATCTGGTGTTTGTCACCAGAGACAGGCGGGCGGTAGAACCTGAAGAGGCTCCTCATACAGCATAGATTTAGAGCATCCCCGGTCGGTTTCTTTAAACACTGACAGCGAAGATGAGTGCAGGGAGCTCTGTGGGAGCAGATGTGGGGGACGGTCCTGATGTTGTCTAAATGAGTTGGGGCCAGACAGGGGAAAATGAAGGACACTATGTTTTACAGCTAAAAGGCTTCTTAAAACCTGGCTGGCTTCCTCAGTTTCTACATATGGCAGGCAGCTTTCACAGGGCCCCTGAACCTTAATGGCTAAGTTGAAACTGGAAGCTGAGTTTTCTATGACATCATTGAGGATTGGCTTAACATTTCATTTTCCCCCCCAGATGGAGAAAATGGAAATTTTTAGATTATTCATTTCATAGAAATTCTGTTGTGATTTGTGTGTTTGTTCCCCCAAATCTGCGCATTGGAAGCTTGATTCACGGTGCCGCAGCGTTGGTAGGAGTTGGGATCCCGGGATGGAACTCTCATAAATGAAATATATCATTTCTCAAGGGTGGGTGTGTAGTCTTGAGAGTCAGCGGTGATACATCAACCCTGCCCCCTCGCATTTTGTCTCCTGCACCTCTGACGCACAGGTACACGCAGGCCCTCGCAGCATGTCACAGCTTGTCACAGGACTTGACGGCCTCCGATTTGTCATGACTTCAGAACATGACTTCATGTTCATTCTGGAGACTTAGACATCTGCGGGCCCTTAGGTTGTCTTGCTGGTTCTTACCCACTACAGTCAACCCTCTGCTGTGGTCTACAAAGATTTCAAACAAGGGTAGCAATGAATAATTAGATAAAAGATTAGATAAGTGGTTCTCCATTAAGGCAAAGCTGCAACTTTTAGTGTCCTGTAGCCATGGCAAATGAAGAATAAATGATCAACTAGAATGACAGGAGACGGGCATGGTGGCATCTGCCATCTGATGGCATCCGAGCCATCAGGAGGCTGAGGCAGGTGGAGCTCTGTGTAGTGAGCCTCTGTCGCAAAACAAAATTTTTAAAGAGAGAATTATAAAAACGCTGAACAGAAAGCCACCATTTACAGGCAGAGGACCCGGTGCAGACCTGTGCAGGCCCTGAACTTGCTGTTTCAGTCTCTATGAGCTCGTGTGAGCTTTGCTCAGTTGCTTCAGAGGGCCTTGTTCCCCTGGTGGCCTCCATCCCTCTGGCTCCTACACTCTTTCCCCCTCTTCTTTCATGGGGTCTGCTGAGGGGAGGGACTTGGTGGAGACATCCCATTTGTGCTGTGCTCCAAGGACGCTGTGCAGCCGCTCGCTGGGACTCTCTGTATTTGTTCCTCTGCTGCAGGAAGAGCTTCTCTGGTGATGGTGGAGAAGGCACCGATCTCCACACAGAGCAGAGCCTCACTAGGAGCTATTTTATCATTACTTGTGTTTGACCAGCAAGGCTGATTTTACCCTCGGTCTCCGACACTTCTGAGGGTGTGAACGAGCGGGTCTCTCATTCTTGAGCCTTCCCTCGGGATCTTTTCCTTCTGTTGGTTTGTCCCACTTTGATGCGATGGTCTTTGTTCTATCTTACTATATTTTATTTGGTTACGTTTTGTTGTAATTTCTTAGAAGCCTGTTCTTTTCTAACGGCAGACAGAGAGGGAGTGGATGAGGATGGGAAGGGAGCTGGGGAGAAGCTGGGAGGAGGAGAGGGAGGGAAACTATAATCAGGGTATATTGTGTGAGAAAAGAACCTATTTTCAATAACAGGGGAAAATGAAGAAAGAATTCTAATGAGAGATCAGAAAACGGCAGGTACTGCATAAAGGTCACACAGAAAAGTTGGGCTTGATAGATTTGGAGACAGGGATGGGTTTTTATGTCTCTTCCCTAACTCCTTTGGAGAGTTTTTATTTTACTGTTTTGATGCAACTAAACAGACTAGAAACGAAGTTTGAAGAATAAATTTTCATTTTTGTAGTAATAGTCCCCAGGTTTCCATACTGGCAAAGAGTAAGAGAATCTAGATTTCTTAAAATTTAGAAGCTTGTAGCTCCGTGTGTGTGAAAAATAAGCATATCTAAAGGTTAATTTAATCAGTACATTTGTAGTCATCGCAATTAACTATCCATCAGTTTTAACTTAATAGATTTGACAATTGCATGAATAATTTAAGCCATTCTTAATATATTTTTAAAAACTTCAGTCATAAATCACCTTAAACTTTGAAAAGAGAAACTGAGGCACAAAGGAATAGGAACTTAATGTGAGCACGAGAGAACTGGGGTCAGGCCTGTTTCTGCCATGTGGGGGCCCAAGCTCTTCAGCTAGCTTCTGGGAATCTTAGTGCCCTGTATTGTACAAAGGGAAACACCAATAAGTTGTTTGTGTGGCCTTGTATGTCTCCAGGAGAAAAATAACGTGTGTTAGACATCTTTGCAAACTGGTACATTGTACAAAATACAATTTTGTTCATGACATTGCTTTTAATGTGAAGCATGTATTTTAAAGGCTTTTTTCCCCCTGAAAAGTAACAGGTTCCATAGAAACAAAGAACTGACGAAAATGTTCTGCTTGACGGCCTTCAACCCTGCCAACTGGTGCAGTTCTTGGTGACCACTGTGTTCAAAGATCGAACTTTGAATGCAGCTGAAACCCTAGGAATCAGTGAGCAGCCAACACAAGACAGTGCTGACCTGCAGGAGAACGCTGGCCTCTGCCCCCAGCACACACCACACGCTGTTAGGACATATTACTGTCTGGAGCCTTATGACTGTTTTCCTCCAGTTCTGGCGATGTGGGCAGTATGGTGTGTGTGTGTGTGTGTGTGTGTGTGTGTGTGTGTGTGTGTGTGTGTGTGATGAGTATAGATGTCAGAGTACACCTTTGGGTTTCAATCCTAACCTTCTACCTTGTTGGAGACAGGGTCCCTTGTTGTCTGCTCTTGTGTGTATCAAGCTAACTGGCAGGCAAGCTCTGTAATTCTCTCATCTCCATTTCTCACCTTCTTGGAGGAGCACCAGGGTTATGGTGTGTGCTGTTGCTTCTCGTTATTCTGGCCTTCACACATGTATGGCAAACACTTTACCCACGGAACCATCTGTCTAGCTGTGGGATTTTGTCTGAGACAATTGCTTACACTCTCCCAAAAATAGTAATGGCCTTGCTGTATTTTGAAAGTAAAAAAGAATAGAAATTCTTGCAAGAAACAAACAAAAGACTCATAGTCTAAGATCTGAGAAAAATCTGAGTCTGCTCCAGAATAGTTGTGAACAATCCCTGACAAAACAGAAGAACGTTCTCGAGTTCATTAGGACATCCCATCAATGCTGACCAAAAAAATCAAATTAGTATCATTTTATGAAAGAAACTAATTTTAGTCTCTGTGTTCATGGTTATATGGCATTTCTGAAAGACAATTAGTTTATTTAATATACCACATTAACATTGGAAGGCAGGCAGTGAGCTTCTTTCAACTCATTTCAATCATTGGTTTATATCAAGGTATTAAAGTGGTTCTCACTTAAAATATAAAACTAATCATTTCCATAAAATTTAAAACAAAAAAATGTTTAGATATCAAACTGAGAAGCTAAAGAAAAGGTCTTCATCTCCAAACGGATTACTAGACAAAATATAAGATTATCAGTTAAACTTTAATTTCTTGTGAATACTGGATGATGCTTTATATATGTAAGACCTTCAGAGCTATCTGGACTCCCTATATTTTTGTTCACTGAATACAGCGCTCATAATGTAAAGGAATAATTTTGTTTCCAAACACTGCTGCCAAACAAAACCCCAAATGAATAATGATCAATTCATTTGGAAAATAAGTCAATATCATTTCAGATATGACAGAGGTGGGTTAGTCAACACTGGCATTACTGACAGTCCTTTGATGGGGGACTGTGGCCTGTCAAGTGATTTACCGTCCCCTGGCCTGTCCCCAACAAGATGCTAGGAGCAACCCTCGTTATGATGACAAATGTGTGTGTGTGTGTGTGTGTGTGTGTGTGTGTGTGTGTGTGTGGTACCTGGTGATGCAGAGCAGCAGTTCTAGCACTGGGGAGGTAGACAGTGGCTCCCTGGAACCTGGTGGCCTACTTAAGTCTACAGTGGTGAGCTCCAGGCCAATGAGAGGCCCTATCTAAAAAAACAGGGTGACTAGCACCAGATGAATGGCAGGCAAGACTGATGACTGGACTCAACAGCATCTATACATATGTGTGCACTTGAGTGTTCCTGTCCGCGTGCATGCACACACACACACACACCTGCAGATGTTCCTAAATCTGCCACAGGAGGTGGTGGGTGGTAGAATCCCTCCTGGTTAGAGGCTTCTGTCAAAGGAAGTAACACATTTATGAGTTCAGTACATGATAACTTAGCAGAAACCTGGCCTGGCCCGATCTTGAAGAAAATGTGAAAGGCATTTTTATGCAGCCTTCATTCTACAGTATTTTGGGAGAGACATCACTGAGCGTTGCTAGGAAATGGATGAGCTAGTTGGTGCATGTGGAAGGGTTTTGCAGACTGAGGCTACATTAGAAGCTTCTGCCTGATCAAGTGTCCAGAGAGAAACAGGCAGCAGAGAGTCCTCGTGGCTAAACCAGAACCACAGCATCACCTCATCCAGGCCCTGGAAGAACAGTTAGTACAGATTTCTAAGGACGGCATGTTGTATTTGGATAGTAATAACTGAAATTCCACCTTAGACCACCTAGCCTCTCAGCCCTGTGAGTGTGTGTGTGTGTGTGTGTGTGTGTGTGTGTGTCCAAAAGCACACAGCCAAGAAATGTGGTCAGTAAGGAAGCTGTTTACTACTTGGTTTTTCACAAACTAATCTGACAGGGAATTTTCAAAGGTGTTGTTTCTATTTTTCCTAAGAAATATGTGAATTGAGTTTGCTATTTAACCAAGAAAGTAGCAAATGTTACAGATATTAAGAAAACAGTCTTTAATGAATTAACCTTTCAAGACTGTGTGTCTAAGTTGTTCCGCGGTCCTGGGTTGGGAGCCACGAATCGTCCTGCCCTCCCAGGAATTCCCAGCACAATCCTGCTCTCCACCAAAATTCTACAAGGGTGCCAGGATGGAGTCAGAATTCAAATCCGCTTCCAAAAGGGAGAAACCCAAAAGGACAAATGTTGAAACGGGTTCCAACAAGAACGTGTGAACATCTTGTTCTACCTTTATTGATTTGTGATTGACAATTTTCTCTTTTGTGAAGATAACTCAACAGAATTCTTTCACTTCAGTTGTTCTGAGTGAACTTAGAGGACAACTCTCTCAACAGTGTGCTTCCTCCTCCTCCTCCTCCTCACTTCCTGCTCCTCGTCCTGCTCCTATGTCAAGTCAGCTCAAGAAAGGGTAAAAGCAAGGAAAGTGCTTCTGTCCCTATGATCAAGTCCAAAATTCTTAATGCAGTATCTTAGATCCCAAATGGTCGAATGTGACAGAAACGCACTCCTCCTAGAAAGTAAAGTACGTTGCTCCAGCGTGGGACCCCACAGTAGACTGCCTCTAATAAAGCCAAAGCTGGCTATTTTCTCACATAGCAGGGTGGAAGTGCACAGATTCACAGTGGTCCAGGTTTGCGGAGAGCTTCATCCAAGCAGAAGCAGCAAAGAGTGGGGGCGGGGACAGCACAGCTGAGCCTCCTGTCGGCCAGCACAGATTCCACGGAAGCTCAGATGGTCCCACGGAGATAACTTTAGATGTTGGCCCTTTGGGTTCCTTGACCAGGGATTGGTGCTGAGCTGCCCAGGAGAAGGGCATGACTTTAAATGACACAGCTCTTTTCAAGTGACACAGTTTTCAAGGAGGGAAGAAAAGATGGCAGCTAATCACAGCACCCTTGAGGGGATGCGAACAGGAAGTTGAATATGCCACTTGATTTATGTCTCTTTATGAAGAATATCTAGAATGGCTACTGTAACTGCATGGGAGTGTTGGAAGCCTGCGCTCTAGATAGGAAGCTGGATCTTAGTTACCATCGAAAGGAATAGTGGGAGGATGGAAAGGAAAGCATTGGTGGAGCTTGTTTAGCAAACGGACTACAGGGAAAACATGTGATTGAGGTAGGCTGTTTGTAACTCAGAGAGTCAGGAAGAGCTAAAAATCGGGCAAGAACAAAAGAGAGGTGGCTCGCACCTAGTGATGTCCTTTAAGTAGGTGACTGTCTCAAGCACAGCTAGATTTCATGATGAGCTGGGGCTGAGTCACTAGAACTCTGCAGAAATGGGTTCCTAAGGGTTTACTTGCTGGCTGCTCTCCCAAGCCCCACGTCACATAAACAACAGGTATTCAGATAGTTTTCAGAACCTGATGCACATGAGGGTGAATGACTTCAGGTAAAGGACAGCATCTAGTAACATGCAGGTCAGGAATGGAGATGTGGGAAGCTGAGGCAGGAGGGGTGAAAGTCTGGGGCTACTCCAGGCCTTACAAGGGAGCATGTGACTGTAACATGACGGCCGGCTTGTTGGGGTATCTGTCCCGCCCGGTACCCCACGCCGGCATGCCCCAAAGAGAAAGTCAATCACACAGAGATCTCTATAAGTTATAAACTGATTGGCCCATTAGGTCAGGCTTCTTGTTAACTCTTATAACTTATATTAACCCATTATTCTCATCTTTGATCGTGGTGTCTTATCACTGCAATAAAAGAGTAGCTAAGCTGTCTTCACCTCTGCTGTCTTCACCCAGGTATGGAAGACTACAATCCAGACTCACACAGCTCAGACCCCACATCCTCTTCCTTAAGATTAAAGTATCCCTAGAAAATCTCCACCCTGCTGAGTGGGTATGTTTATCCGGGGACCCTCATAAGCTGCAATCTTCCGCCAGAGATCATCTCTCTCCTCTGCTCCCGTGGTCATCATCCTCATCCTCTCCCAGACACAAATAATAGAATGTAACATAACACAGAATATGGACTTCTCAGTGTACACAGACATAACCCAATAAGTGCTCAACATGGGGCAAGTTTTGCCCTCCCCGTGTTTAATTCCTTGGATCTCAGAAGAGTCTTGGGAGCTCTGTATTCCCATATTTTAAGAAGAAAGTGGTATCCCCATTAAGGGCTCTCCTTTGGGTTCTGAATGAATCCACTTCTGAGATTTAGCAGTAACCAACACTGGGGATAGCTGGTAGTGCCAGCCTGCCCCAAGTACATTCACACCAACCAGCATGGCATGGGATAAGAGCAGGCACCAATTCCCACAGGACTGGGGCCAAATCCCTGCTCCATTTATCAGCTGTGTGGTCAGGGAAGAATCCTTTATCCTTACCAAGCCTTCACCTCCTCATTTGTAAAACAGGGACATACCAATAGTGTTTGCTCCAAGGGGCTGTTGGGAGAATTAACTGATGCTAAATTAGCTCTTGGCACTGGCCCTAGAATGTAGTATGCACTGACACATGACAGATGTTACAGTAGCTGTCCCATAAATAAACCTCCTAGGAGGAAATATAGGCTCACGTAAGGAGGAAGAAATCAACTTGGTCCGGCAGTCAGACCTCAGGAGAGATTCCAGCCATAGCTCAGAGCCCAGCTTTCCACTAACTCAGTCCCATGAACGATGAGAATATTAGTACATTTTCAGAAGATGTGTTTCATTAAGAACAACTGATGATGACTGGGAGGTACAAGATAGAGGTACTCCAGTACCATCACAGCCTTCTACAGTAGGTGTGTAGTTCCTCGCTGGGAAGAAAGCTACCTCTTCAACTCCGTGGGAAAATGCAGCATAGCCTTGGAGTCTCACAGGACCAGCAGACATGGTTGGGACCGCTAACTAATACAGCTATGGTACCTAGGCACAAATGGACTGATCATTTCCAGCAGAGATCGTCACGGACCCTCCTAGATAAGGCATCATCTCCAGAAGCCGTGTGATGCTCTGTGGGTATAGCAGGACCCTTGGAACCACAGACGGTCCTGGACTCACAGATTTTAGGGAGTTCAAGTATCTCTGAGTTCCAGTAGGAGAGCAGGACTAAGGATGCAGGACTGCCCCATTGTAGGGGGAAGAGAGGAAGAGGATGTCTGGTACTATGTATCTAATCATCACTGACAGAGCTCACGTCCGTTACCAAGGAGCTGTGATCTAAGAGTGAATCTATGAGCTTCCTTTTTAGCCTGCACCTCAATGAGGAACTGAGAGCATGGACCCAGAGCCTGAAGAATTAGCTTAATTCTTACCTGGTAACAACTTGTCTGAACCTTGTCCTTCCCATGCATAGCAAGGAATGTGGAGGCCGCAGGAGCAATTCTTCTGTAATGAGTGTATTTCATCACCTCCATATCAGATAGGCTAGGTCTCCTTAACACCCATTCCGTACTGAAATATGCTAATTCTCCAAACTTGAAGTCTATATTTCCGATAAGTAATTTTTTAATGGGAACGTTACATCCTCTAAAATAATTAACATTCAGTACTCAACCTAGAACATTATCCAAATTTAGATAAGAGATTTTGTAAGACAAGGTGTAACCCTGTTGTACTTTACCTTTTGGTATTAAAATAAAGACCCAGTCAGAGGAGGAGGAGAGTTCTGGTTTCTTTGGTACGGAGTTGGTGAGAGCTGGAGCTAAGCAAGAGTTTGTCATCTCAGACAGGGACTTCTGCTAAGGGATTTGGGAATCAGGATCGCAACTGCTGAAAGCTGGGTGGTGGGTCACCCTCTATAAGGTTGGTTAACTCCTCTATAAAGGCTCATGGACAATAGGGAGCCACCTTCTCGGGTGCTGACGATGCTTGCTTGACCTGTGCAGTGGTGGTGATGAAGCCAGTCCTCTGTGAGATGTCAGAGGAGAGGAGAATCCATGGTTTGGAGCCCATTCAATTTCTTCTGGAATATCCCCCATCCTTCATTAAAGGACCTTTTGATAATGTGCTTCTCTGAAACACAACATCCTCATCATTAGTAAAATGATAGCTGGCTGTCAACTCTCATGGAGAAGGTCCCGGGGAAGGCCAGTCATCACGGGAAGACGGGCAGGATGGCTCCCAGTGGGCAGTGTTTTGTTCTAATGTGGAAGTGCTGGAGACTGAGGTCAGAGACGCTGTCTTGGAGATGTAGGAAGCCTTTCCCGTCAGTGTCTGAAGAACGCAGGAGAACAGCAACCCAGCTGTTGATCTGTCTGTCGTTAAGGTAAGGGATTTATTGCAAGGTGGACATCAGTACCAAGCAGGACAGTTCATTCTCAGACAAATGACAAGGACATCAATTTAAAGGAAAGTTGCTTGACAAACAACAAGAAGGATGTTTCATGAGGGGCCCCTGTCATTGCCTAGTACACCCAACCTCACAAGGTAATTCTCTCAACCCAAAAGGCGTGTCTTTAGGGTCAGGATACAGCCCTTTCCTGGACAGACTTCATTCATCACTGAACTTTGTCTCACAGATACTTCCTAAACCTCTCATTTCCAAGTTAGACTGACCAATTCCTTCTCTAATTCATATGGTTTTTCCTTACAAGTGTTGATTTTTAAATCTATACACATTACAGAGAAGCATCATATTGTATAAAGTAGGGCATCATATCGCTTTAATTTGTACTGTGTGCTCCATTGTCAAAGGGCTGTTTCCTCTCATAGCCCATTCTTTGGGTTACACCATTGTTCCCTTCCTCCTGGCAGCACCTCCACTGGAGTCTGAAAGGGCTCATTCTGGTTTATTTCATTTCACATTTATTTTTTATGTTCTTTTGAATGTCCTGGCTGATTTTTTAAGTGGAATTTTTCTGAGAAGGAACATTACTTTTAGAATAAGTTGAATCAAGTGAGATGAAATCTATCACAAATTCTTTATATCAAAGAAGGGCAGGTTCTTTATCAATTGCAATTTCTACTTGATAGGTATAGCCCTGTTCATCATAAGTGTTATTGAGTGCACATCTATTATTGTATTTGAATTACTACCGGCCCTGAGAGGTGGTCCAGAAATACATTCCTTCTGCCTGTCTTGTTAGAAGTTTTCAGTTAGCAGTGATGACGGTCTCCAAGCTTAGACAAGGTGGTTGTTATTCCAACCTGGATGAGCTTTAAGAAAGACAGATTGGTTCAGAACTTTTATCACTTATGACCCCATTTCACCCAAGAAATTTCTGTGTATCCTCATATTATGTGTATTTAAAACAGGTATGTATATGAATCAATCATCTGTGGATTTTTAATATCATAGTACTTTGTTTTCAAACAATTCTTTGGTATACATGTAATGTTAAAAGTAATGAGATGAATGTGTCTATTTTACATAAAAATCAATCTCAAATGAGTATTTACTAGTGCAGAACCAGTCCTGTATATCTCCAGAGCTCTTCAGAGTCAATTAGTATTTTTATTTTGTAATCAGCAATGCTGAGAGCGGCAACTCACACAACAGTATAATACATGGCACAAGTGTGATTGGAGCCATTTCAGAAATCGGTATGAAGTCTGTCCTCATCCCAAACCAACGGTGTGACCCCAAGAACAAAGGTATTAAAGTAAAGATTGGTGTGTAGGTTGGGCATCTTGTGGCAAAAGCAAAAACCAAATTCTAGTAAGAACAAAATTCTCTATTACCCATACAGAAAACACTTCCAAATAAGCAACTTTTTATTTATACTTGAATTTGAAATAAATTTCTTGTATCATTATTTGACAAAATTCAGAGATATGAAAGACACTATCTCATAAGGTAGTTTGACAATGTGTAATCCATCCACAAATATGTTAAGAAATGGGGGTTGTGGCCGTTTGAATGTATTTGGTCCCCATAAACTCATAGGGAGTGGCACTATTAGGAGATGTGACCTTGTTGAAGGAAGTGTGGTCTTGTTGGAGGAACTGTGATCTTTTTGGAGGAGGCTGGATGCCTTTAATCCAGACCTTGAGGCTAGAGGGCACACCATTAATCTGGGCCACACCTTCTGTTGGAAGTGTGTCACTGTGGGGCAAGCTTTCAAGTATTTTTCTCAAACTTCCCTCAGTATGACAGTCAGTCTACTTCCTGTTGCCTACAAGATGTAGCCCTCTCAGCTCTAGTACCACACCTGCCTGCACACTGCCATGCTCCCCTTCATGGTCATAATGAACAGAACCTCTGAAACTGTGAGTGAATCACCTCAATTAAATGTTGGGATATTATGATGACATAAGTCACAAAACAATCCCACACCAGTTCAAGATTATGAATAATAAAAGGGTTATTTATTTAAGGGGAAAACTTACAGATCGCTGTCCTAGACAACAGTTCTTTGCGCGAACAGGAACAGAGTCTAGCAGCCGGAACCGGGAGCCAGAAGTAAGAGGGCGGGCGCACGGTTACCGCTGCTTTTACAGTATAAGAGACCACGTCCAAGTGGGCTGGTATCTTAAAGACTGTTGGCTGAAAGTGCAGAATGTGCTCCCACAGCAGTATTTTTTCTTAAATAAGAGTTGCCATGGTCATGGTGGCTCTTCCCAGCAATAAAACCATAGCTAAGACAGGAGTGGTTATTTTTGTTCATGCATGTGCCTGTGTGTGTGGAGGCCAGAAACTGACCTCAGATGTCTCCCTTGATCACCCTCCACCTCATTTTCGGGCACAGAGTCTCTCTTGGAACCTGAAGCTCATCAGTTCAGCTAGACTGGCTAGCCAGTGGCCAGGGCGTTCCCTTTGCTAATCTTCCTTTTGCTGTCTGAACATGTCATAAAGCTATTCTTCTGAGGTTAATTCAAACAGTTTAGTATAGTGTAAGTTTATTTAACCTTTTCATTTGCTCCTAAAAAAAATGCAAGATCGTAAGACCGTAAATTGCTTCCTTCCCCACTTGTTATGCTGTTTTGGTTGAGTGCATTGGTTCTATTTGTTTCGTATTTTCACAGATTAAAAAAAATGTTTGGTGGGGCTGATGTGATGGCCTAGTCAGCCAGGCGTCTGATGTGCAAGCATGAGGAGTCAAGTGTGGATCCCTGGTACTTAGTAAAAGCCAGGCACCCCCAGGCTGAGGAGGAGTGCACACAGTTAGAACTTCCAAACCAATGAGTTTAGGTACAGGGAGACCTTGTCTCAAAAAATAAGATGAAGAGAAACTGAGAAGGTATCCAAAGTCAAAGTTAACCTCCAACACACATATGTATAAGTACTTAAATACACATGTGCACAAACACAGACAAGGGGAGAGAGAGAGAGAGAGAGAGAGAGAGAGAGAGAGACTTCTAAATTAAAAGGAACCAAAAACACAGAACAACCAATCTAATGTACATGACATACATTATTGAATTATGGGTGTTTATTGGGGGCAATTTGGAATTTAGAATGTGAGCAACATTGAACAGCATTACAGAATTAGTTACTGCAGTGGGATTATGGCATTGTGATTATATAGATATCTTTAAGAGGTACCGACCAAAATACTTAAGAGTAAAACTTCCTGTGTTTAACATCTTCTTCTAAGCAAGACAAAAAATTTTTAAAAATCCTAGAAATTTACACAGAGGGGGCTGGGGAGAGCAGTGAAAACTTGGTGACCCCGAGACCAGTGTGCATAGCAGAGTCCATTGGTTTACCTTTAAGATACCCTGCTCAAAATACAATTGTCTTAACACTTAAAAATGTTCCAACATGCCAATCTTCTCCCTTCACTTACTGAGCTTAGTTATTCAAATTATTATATATTCATAATTCTATATTCTCTAGCAGAAAGGTATAGAGATAAGCAGGGCCACAGAAGACCTTCTCAGGCAGCCAACACCTTTCCAAAGAACCATGGACCCAGCACTGCTGACGAGCACAGTCCACCCCTTCTCCTTGTGCTTCCACGTTTGCCAGGACGGATTCCTGAAACCCATATCTTTTATGATGTTTTTCAGTGTCAAAAGCTTGGATACTTTGGACTATCAAAAAGAATGTCACACTTCCTTTAGCCAAGCATCGACGGCCAACCTTTCCCTTGGACAGCTGTTCCCGGCGGTTTCCTCAGCTATACTATTATCCCCTGTTGACAGAATATGTTGTAAATGAAAGCAGGGATGATGCATAACTCTATAGCAGTTTAGTATGCTCACCTAACATGGGCAGGGCTCTGGAACTCACTTTTAGTACCTCAAAAATAAATACAGAACTATAAAAAGAAACAGTATTTATCCTAGACAGTCAAACATTAGAATCACGGAATCCTGTGGAGCCCACAGCTCCTGGTCATCACAGACTGATTACCTTATAATGTCAATCACAGGTTGCACATGGCCATGACCTGAGCCAATCCCTGGTCTCTGTGTTGTTCCTTTGTGTATCAGACAACATATCTAACTGTACATGTGCTCCAGTAACCTTGGGGTGTGTCTAGCTGCAGTAACGGCCTCCCCTGAGTGTGGAGCGCAGTTTTGCAGTTTTTATTCTACAGAGGCAAAGGTGCTGTACACTGGTGATCCAAACAGTAACACTTACTCTAAGACCACGTACTTCCCTCTTTTTTACAAGAGGGTTGGGTGTCCCTTCCCTAAGAGAACACACCCTACTAGATCAAAGATTGCCCAGGTCCCCGTGTTTTATGAGAGGGTTGGGTGCCCTTTCCTCAGATAACACCTTTGTGAAGTTGAAGCTTGCCAAGGAAGACCACATCATCTCCATTTCCTCTCACTTTAGAGGAATAATGCTAGATTAACATGATGTATGCTAGATTAATAAGCTTGATCACAAACAAAACAATCGCTGAACACTACCAACTTAAACTATGATGGATTGATGTGTATATATCAACCCGGCTTACATGTTTCTATTCAATCTTTGGCCAACAGCATCTCCACTCACAACACTATGGTAGTAGCATCATCATCCTGAAGGATGCACCAGGCTAGGAAGCAAGACCATTACAAGTCTTTCCAAGACCACACAGTGATAAAGTCAGGAGTGGAGCCCGAGGTAGTCCTAGCTAGAAACTCCTCCATTGCTTTGCTAGGCATCCTCAGAAGGATTTCAGAATTCTACATCTTAGGAACCAGCCTCAGGCCTCTGATGTCAGAAGATCACACAGAAGGCAGACCAGCAACATAGAAGGGTTCCCAGCCTGGGGACTGAAGGCCTGAGTTTGAGTCAGGCGCTGACATTTGTGGGGAAGGCTGTTCGACCTCCAGGACTTCTGAGTTCTCAAGTCTGTCGGGTGGAAACTAAAGCTTCTATATATGTAGCCTCATTGTTCTAAAGACTAAGTGAAACCAAGTACAAGACGGCTCCGGACATGAAGGAGGTAATGTTGGCTGCGATTATCCGGGTGACTCAGAGGTAAAACTCTATAACACTCTTCTACAGAAGGGAGAAAAACACATGTGCATGTTTAGACATGCTAAGCGTGAGCACGAGTACATATAAGCATGAAAACCCACTTGCCAACTCAGACCACTGCATGGCTTTCCCTGGGGAGGCAGGAATAAACATCTAACCACCCTGGGGCAGTCTCTGGCTACAGGTGAAGAAGATGTTCCACTCAAGCATGGCGAACCGCTGAGTTTACTCAGGGTCACTTATAGGGACAGCTGCTTTGCTGAGAAATTCCACCTCCGTTGTGGAATCATCTTTCTGTTTACACTGTGAAGATATGTCTCTGCCAAGGCACCTTCTGATTGGTCTAATCAAGAGCTGAACGGCCAGTAGCTAGACAGGAAAAGGTTAGGCTGGACTTCCGGGAAGAGAGAGGAGATGAATCTAGGCTCAGGAGAGATGCCAGAAGATACAGAGAGGAAACAGGAGGTGCAAGATGGAAGAGAGGTGAAGAGCCATGAGGCAAAACAGATTGATATAAATAGGTTAAATTATAAGAGCTAGTGGGACAAGTCTAAGCTATAGGCTGAACTTTCATAATTAATAATAAATCTCCATGTTATGTCACTTCCTGTGAGCTGTCGGTCCAAAGAAAAATTCACCTACACACCTCAGCCTGTGTGATAACTTCCCCAAAGTGGCAGGTAAAAATCCTCCTTAACCTGCCTTCCACCTTCTATAAACTTAGTAGTGCATGTGCATCAGGGATGGGATTTCATGTGCTGGGAGTGGGATGGAGCCTAGAGAGAGTGACTGAAATCACTGATGAGGGTCCAGTCAATCTCTCTCTCTCTCTCTCTCTCTCTCTCTCTCTCTCTCTCTCTCTCTCTCTCGTGCACTACTTCCACCAGGGATGTTAACAAGTCCATCTTATAGGGAGCTATAGTGATTTCAATATGACAGCAGTTTGGTTGTACCAGAGAACATGGCACACATCTGTAAGGCCTGGGATTCCAGCTGCTTAGGTCTCAGAGAAGCACACGGAAGGGCTCTGCTGTGGCCAAGGGACGAGTAGAAGCCCTCAAGGAAGCCAGCCCAAAGCTGATGCCCTGTGAGTGAACTCAGGAGGCTGTGCTTGGAGGAATATCCCTTCCACCCAGGGGAACCAGGCTGAGTATGAGGTTTATGTGTGCACGGGGAACACCTCCAGAGACACAGCTTAAGACAATCTGTTCTTGAGCCCTTAGAAATGTTGATGCCCCTCCCCCTCCTTTCCACAGCTTCCCCACACACACACACTTTGTCCCGCTCCACTGTTCTTGCCCTCAATTATTTTGTTACACTTTCTCACCCTGCTTTTTTCTGCTAAAACTCATTAGTTTATCACATGCGCCTTCTTTCCTGCTGGTCCATTTTTAAGAGCATCAGCCAACATAATCACCATGACTTCTCATGGTCCCCACAGTTAGAACTATTGTGAGGAGGAGCAGGGCAGAACTCCGAGACTCAAGCGCTCTCCCTCTCCTTGTCCCTCTCGGTCTGTCTCAGGGTTTCTCTTGCTGTGAAGAGGCACCATGACCACAGCAACTCTTACAAAGGAAATATTTAATTGGAGTGGTTCTCTTACAATTTTGGGGGGGTCAGTCCATTATCATCACGGTGGGGAGCAAGGCAGCATGCAGGTAGATATGGTGCTGGAGGAATAGTTCTGAGTCCTAAACTTGCAGGCAATAGGAAGTTGATTGTGACACTGAGTGGTATCCTGAGTGTAGGAAATCTCAAAGCCCACCCCCAGAGTGACACACTTCCTCCAACAAGGCCATGCCCACTTCAAAATGCCACACCTCCTAATAGTGCCAGTCCTTATGAGACTATGAGGGCCAATTGCATTTGAACTACCACATCATTCTAAATCAGAAGTTTCTTTTTAACTTAATATGTGCAATGAAATGAATGCTTTATTGTTGTTTTGACTTCAGCACAATGGCTATGCCTCAATCTACTGCTATTTCAACCAGCAACTGCCACTCTGAAGATACCGGCCTGCTTCTCTGGCAGCGGCCCAGCCACTCAGGCCATAGTTCCACTATGTTCCACTTGCTCTGCTGCTGCTAAAGGCAGCTCTAACCAAATCTCTATTGTTCTATTTAAAAATAAAACTCGAAACTCAAAGGCTGGGGTGAAAACCTGCTAGCTCGGAGAGGTTGAATAGCACCTAGCTAATCTTCCTTCCTTGTTGGTGTCTCCAAAAGACAGCATCCTTCTGCTCCTCCAAACAAAGCAAAAAGCCTCATCACTCCAAATTCCCCCCCCCTTCTGGTGTGTGTCTCTATTTCTCCCAGGTGCCCTCTGATACTCTATGATTACTTTGTGTAAACTAGTTGCTAACTCAGCCTCCTGACTTAAGGTTAATTTTATTTAATTAATGCAAGTGCAAACCCAGGGTTCACAGTGTGATTGAATGTCCCCCAACACTTTATCTCAATGAATTAAAATGTGCACATGAAGTAATGAAGTCTCCTTTGCAGTTCACGCTTCCCAAGATCCAGCAAAGAATTCACACTCCCATCACAGAGATTTCTCAGATTAATGACCAGATCCTCACACTTCTTCTCCATTGACACGAAGCTGGTTCATGTTAACATTCAAGGTTGGACTTGGAGAAAAAAAGCAGAATTTCAGGTTTACTGATTCATCTGCGGAATCCGGAAGCAAGATGGTACCCTCGGCCTGAGGAGAACCCAGGAAGGGAAGGAGTAGAGCATCAACAACAGGGGCCCACCGGCTTTAGGTTCCCCTTCCTCCTCGGGTATCCCAACTAGATATCCAGTCTGGCCTGCAAGGATCCCACAGACAGGGAATTTGTGTGGCAGCCACACAGTCACTGTGAGGAGGGAACCAGTTCTGGAGCCAGGATGCAGGGTGAGCCACCATCAGCGTGAGCTTCTGCCTTTCAAGGCTGAGTATAAAAGAAAGTTGTCGGGTTCAGTTACTCAAACACTATCACTAGCCAAGCCTGGTGGCTCTCAAATGTAACCCCCACACCCACAGGCCTGAGGCAAGAGAATCACCAGCTTGGGCTCTTGCAGGCCGAGAATTCTCCTGTGGCTGCTTCTCTTTGTCATCCGGTCCAAACAGCTATGGACAGAGTCGCATGAAGGGGTCCAATCAAACTTTTATTGACACTCACATGTAACTCAGAAATGTTACTCTCTCCTAACCATTTAAAGCTACAAAACCCATACAAATGGCCTTGCTGACCCTAGAAAAAGAAGTGACAACTATTTGGGGCCTATGGGCCACACGAAACCCTCTTTGATTAAATGACAGAGATTGAGGCCCTTTTCTCTTTCTGACCTCGGGTTTGCTTGGTCTCATTTCCTCCTCCTTGCTCTCACTCACACCTGCTTGACCAGAACATGATCTCTCTGAGCCTCACATCTGTGTTGTACGGCATTATAAACCTCCCAGGACAATAAAGACCATTCTCCAGAGAGCCACCTGGAAGTACCCAGCAGTGACTGTGCAGGCCGGGAGCCTCTGGATGACATGCTAACACAGTCTGTTCCTTTCTCCCTTCCCAGGCCACTCCACCTCATATAGCAGAGAATATCAACATGGGAGTGTCACTTTCTCCGTTTGTGGAAGAACAGTCATGAACGTGACTGTGAATCACTGCTACAAGATAAGACCTTTGGAGTCTGTTGAAATAGTTCTGGGAAAGGAGAGGAGGGGGTGTGAGATTGGAGTCCTAGCCCCTTTCTTGCAGCCCTGAGGAAAGCTCAGCAGCTGTCCCTGGCCCATAACATGGTGAAACAGCTGGAGCATTTCTGGGTTTTCCTCTAGACTGCATCACAGGGGAGACAAGAAACTCCCAGGCGGGATTGCTCCAGTCTGTTGCATAGACAACCTTCATTGGTGTGAAGTTTATATTGCTAAAGGGATGACGGGCACCATAATTTTTTTAAGATATTAGAAAAAGAAATATCAAATTTCATAGGCCACTAAGTGTTACTGATTGTAAGCACCCCTTGACTGAGAGGCATCATGTCTTAAGCCCCCCAGCTTCATCTAAATCAACATCACCATCTGTCTACCAGTGACTGTCCTATAGTGTCCTTCCATATCAAAGACAACCTCTTGACGGACGGTGGCCCTGGCTGTCCCCACTTCTGAGTCTCACTTCTCACACAGCAGGTCTCTGCTCCCCCAACACACTTCACAGTTTGCCATCAAACCGCTTTTTCTATCAGAAAGATTAACTCAATTTTAATTTCTATTTATTGTTTGTTTGGTGCTAGGGATCAGACCCAGGGCCTCATACATGCTGACAATACATTCTAGCTTTCCCCAGCCCCACCCAGAAATGTATTTTTTAAAGAGCTATTTATTACATTTATGGTGTTCTGCTGTCATATGTAGTGATATTTCACTTGTATTTTAATAAATAAAGCTTGTCTGAGATCAGAGAGTAAAATAGCTCCACAGATCAGCCTTACAGACCAGGCAGTGGTGACACACACCTTTAATCCCAGCCCTAAAGAACAATATAAGATGGGAAGAGACAGTCTCATTCTGAAGATTCTTGGAGGCAGAATCACCATTTTGAACTGAGGTAGAGGTAAGAGTCAGTGGCTGACTGTTTTACTTTTCTGACCTTCAGGTTGAACCCCAATATCTGTCTCTGGGTTTTTATGAATTGTGCTACAGTCATGTATGCCTTCACGCCAGAAGAGGGCACTGGATCTTGTTATAGACAGTTGTGAGCCACCATGTGGTTGCTGGGAATTGAACTCAGGACTCTGGAAGCGCAGCCAGTGCTCTTAACCTCTGAGCCATTTCCCCAGCCCTGTTTACTCCATATCTTGCTTGGTTCCTCTATACTGCCTTCCTGATACCACTTTCCAGATATCCCTTTTGTAAGTTTTTGTTACACTCACTGCTTCTTTTCCTGTTCTTATGATGTTGGGGGATCCTCAACATCCCCTGTGATCCTATTCTTGTTTTACAACCTCATTTTACGTGATCTTAACAGCTTTGACGGCTGTGTGTAAATTCTTGATACCCAGACCTAAACCTTCCTCCTTACTCACAGACGCATGGCACTGAAAACCTTCATAGACCTCTGCGTGAGCATTGTAAGAGTTCCCTAAGCTCAACATGGCAAAGCCAGATCACTTCCTTGGCTCAGCGAAAGGCACCCAGGTCAGAAATTCAGATAGTTTCTCCATGGTCTTTATGGGACAAGCATTCCCCTTGCTTACAAGGGTCTCCTTTGACACCTGGAGCATGCATCCTTCGAAGGAAAGGTCAACTCTTCAGGAAATACCTTCCTGACTCTCTCCAGCTACAGGTTGCCTTCTCCCTGGGCCCCTCCTTGTTTCTTATAATAGACCTCCCACGTAACCTGTGGACTCTTCATGTCACCTGTCTGCCTGAATAGGCCATGAGCCAGAGAATGAAAATTGTGTTCCAGCCATCATTGTGCGTCTGTTGCCTAACAGCGTTTGGCACAGTCTCAAAGAATGTCAACAGAAGTTGAGTGGATTACTGGATAGATGCATAGTAATTATTTGCTGGGTAATTTATTATGTTAGCATTAATGAAAATAAACTAACATTCCATGCTCAATTGGCAAACATTCATTTGAACACAATACTTTCATCAATTACTGGGTAGCAAAGTGTATACAACTTTTAAATGTAGAGTTGGAAAAATACTTAAATATCTTTTAGAGCTACAGGGTGTGGGGAGTCATTTGTAGTTAACAATACCAATCTTCCTGTTGACAATTAACCACTAAAACCTCTCAGGTGTTAGTTCCTTTAGTTAGGCTAAATATATGCATAAAGTTCGCATAATACCATTCATGTAGCACAATACAATTCAACTTCTACCATAGTTGAGCCTCAGCACAGATCAAAACGAATGGTCCCAAATTCTGAACTCCTCTGCTTCAATTGATGCATATTCGAGCTGAGTGTGGTGGCATACACCTGCAAACCCAACACTTGAGAGGTGGGAACTAGAATTTAGGAGCACCCTTAGCTACCCTAGCAAACCTGAGACCTCCTGAGGTACATGATGCTGTCTCAGAAATTTGAACCAATTACCATTATATTCCCTACTGCCATTCCCTGCCATGTCTCTTAACAAAAACATTCAGAAACCTGACACTGAACTTGGGGCTCCCTTAGTATTGCCTGTTGTTATTAGAGACGGCAGAACTCACCACACGGATGGATTAATGGTGGTCTAATGATGGAGAGAACAAACTTAAGAAATGCTTGTTGTTGTCAAACCTCTCTGGACTTCAAGTTCAGTAAGCATATTTATTATCGGAATAGATGGGCTCGCAGTGGCATCATAGGCTATTTTTCTAAGGCATTTTACACACAATTTAGTAAAGCGTATTAAAGAAGCTTAATGACAAGCTTTCGTGCAGAGTCCACAAAGACCCCCAGTGAGATTGAAAATTAGTGATTTTACACTCTTCTGTCCATGTTTCCCTAATCTTCAGGGCTTAATTGCTATAACAAAGCATCGTCTAAATTTTGGAGGGAAAAAAAATCTGTGTTTAATTGCACACTAATCAAAAGCCGCCTCCTTCGTTTACTGGACCATTATTTGTGCTAAATAGTTTCTAGAAAAGCTATTTTCCCATCACTTCATCAAGTCCCCTCTTTTATTATTAACATTCAACTAGCGGCATTCACATACCCCCAGTGCTGTGGTATAAATGTCAGCACGTAGCAGAATGAAAACCATATTAGCTTTATCCGTTTTTGCGTTAATAACTCCCATTTATAATCCATTCGAGAATTCAAGCCGAAATCTGCCTAAGTGATGGAAACTTTACACAAATAGTCATGAAAAAAATGCAGATAAAACATCTACTTAACTGTGTCAGATAGTGATACATAGCAATTCTCCCTGCTTCTGAAGAAGTGTGGCTGTCCTACAGAAGGAGCCTCTCCATGCCAAGGTCAATACTGATGCCACACAGCTTTGGCTGAGGTGTGTGAGGAGCAGAGGAGGTTCTGAGTGAATCTATATTATTGACAAGGACCTCAATGCCTCAGACCCATGAGAACTGGCAAAGTCTTCCTCTGGTCCATGCACAAATGTTGACAGAGTATACAGAAACTGTCAACCACAGCTTCCTCCTCCAGGATGTTTCCAGCCTGCGTCTATGCTCCTACAGAGAGCTCCTGTTGAGATTATACAATCCCTTCTGCTGTGCTGAGGTTCTCCATTGTTGCAAACTAGGTGTCCTCCATCAGACTGAGCACAGCGTGCACACAATCCCAGTCCTCATTCCCCACCCTGTGCACACAATCGTGTAGTGTGTGTGTGTGTGTGCGTGTGAGTGTGTGTGTGTGTGTGAGTGAGTGGGGGGGGGGTGTATACATGCGTGCATATGTGCCTGTGGGTGTGCTGCCCTGGTCAGATTGTCAGGACCAAGCCCGGCTGGATGGAAGTGTTTATTGCTTGCCTGATGAGGTTTTCAGGAGGAGTAACATGGGCTCCCTTGCTGGTCTAGAAGTGACTCAAGAGGGCAGGAAGGAAGAACGGCTGTGGGGCTATTTGGTAGTGAGGGGAATGATCTCTAAAATGGCTCTCCTGCCTGGGCCTGCACTGGGTTGTGGAGTTGGAAGTTGTCAGCAAGCATCAGAAACTGAGCCACGCTGTGTATCCTAGCAAACTGTGGGAAAGGAGAGAAGAGTACACCAGTGAGCCAATGCCATGCTAGCATTGTACAATGATACACTCCCCACCAAAGGCTGGGCTCACATGTGGGGTTGGCTGGACAGCTGTGCTGACCTGGTCTGACCCCTTTCACCTGTCAGTGTCAGCACCCAGCAGATCTTGGCTAGCTCAGCCTCGAGTGATGGAGCGCTCCATGTCACCCGCCCTCTACAAGGCTAGCACAGGTAAAAGTGAGGCATCGGAACAAGCGAACACAACCACACCAGCGCTCTTTAAACCCTCAGTGCAGCGCTTTTGCTGAAGTCCTATCAAGCGAGCCAGCCGTTCCTCTAGACTACTGCATACGCACATGGATTACTAGCCTCACCATAGCTGTTATCCAAGATTGCAGTGTTCGGGAAGGGAAATCAATGCAAGGATCTGTCATCGTTAAGTATGGGACGTTGTAGTCAGAACTGGTGCTTTCTAAAATAGTGAGATGATCCTCAGGAGCTCGGAGCCTGATGCTGAGAAAATTAAACAAATAAATTCAGACACTATTACAATAACGGGATAAAACTCCGTGTAAGTGCAACCACAGACTCTCTCTCTCTCTCTCTCTCTCTCTCTCTCTCTCTCTCTCTCTCTCTCTCTCTCTCTCTCTCTCTCCCTCTGTCACACACACACACACACAATTTTAAATCCAGGTACTGTTTGTAAGAAAAAAACAAGTACTAATTTTCTTTCTGAGCCTGGCTTCTTTTGTTTAGCATAATAATTTCCAGTTGTATCCAATTCCTGAATTTCATTGCTGCACTTTCCTTCCCAGATGAGTAAGATTCCATTGTGTATACGTAGCCTGTTCTTTCTATTCATCCACCTATCGTTGGGGGTCTGGTTCCATCCTGGCTACTGTGAGCAGCAAACACAGAGACATAAGCTTCCTCCTTACCCTCAGTCTCAGAAGCTTTTGTTGCCAAGTTTTCTTGGTGATTGCCATTCTGACTGGGCGAGATGGAGTTCAAAGATAGCTTTAATTTGTATTAAGAATATTGAACACTTTTTGATCATCTATTGGCCATTTATCCTTCTTTCAAGTTGTCTATTCAGTTAATTGACTCATTTATTGATTGGATGATAATGATGATGATGATATGTGTGAGTGAGAAAGAGAGAGAGAGAAAGAGAAAATCTATTTAATTTTTAGAGTTTTCTTTCTATCCTGGATATTAATTCCCTGTTAACGTACGATTGACAAACATTCTCCCCATTTTGTAATCTGCTTCCTCTCTCTGGTGGTTGTTTCACTGGCTGGGCAGTGGTTCTTGAATTCCATGCCATCCCCTTTGTCCATTCTCTGGGCTGTGCTATAGGGTCCTTTCCACCAAATCCCTGCCTGTGCCTGTATCTCAAAGAGCTTTTACTGAGGTTCTTCTCCGGCAATTTCCAGCCTTACCCTGAGGTCTCTGACCCACACTGGAAACACCAGTGTTTTAACAAAGAGACAGAGGTCCGAAACTGATTCAGACTTTCGCCTCCTTTACCATAGATTTCTTAATTTAACACATTTTATTATAATCAAGCTCCCTTTTCATTATGACAGCATGAAGTGAAACTTCCCAAGACCCCTCGGTGCTTAACCTCCCGAAAGTGCAGGCTCTCTGAAAACAACCCTAGATAATTTTGTTAGGCTGGTAGGAAATCCTTTGATCCTTTTATTTCTCTATTATCCCTACACGTCAAGTTCAATCAAAACGTATTGTGTGCTCAGATGCTCAAGGCATTTTCCTAGGAACTTGTTAGAAATATATTTCTAACAGACAGCTAAACACCCTGACTTTAAAAACACTATCAACGTTCTAATAATTTACAGTTCAGTCTTAATCACATGAGAAAATCAGAAAGTGCTGTAGCTATGGCCAGTAGGACAGACTCAGCTTAGGGAAATGGTTAATAAATGAAGACCTGAGGTGCCAGTCAGAGAGATGGAAACCCTCTGGTTCCACCCTCCACTTTCTCACTGCTGTTTAGTTTCCCATTTTACCCAGACTTCCACCCAGCCTGTGGAGGAATGGCATTTGATGTGAGAGGAGACAGCAGCCTCTGACACACTGAACAAAAACTCACAGGGGAGTCTGGGATCCTTGCTCCTCATTGACTCATTTAGGGAGTGGTCTTATTTTGTGTCAGAATAAACTATGATGTTATATAGTATAGTAATTGTTCCTTTTACTTTTTTTTTTCCCCACGCTTACTTCAAACTTACAATTCTCTTGCCTCAGCTCTCTGAGTCCCTGGGATTACAGGCATGTACCATTGCATGTTTTGTTACTTATGATTTGGATGTTCTGTAGTCACCTATTAGTCTGTGTGTGTGAGAGAGTGTGTGTGTGCATGTGTGCATATGCCTGAATGTGTGTATATGTGTGTGTAAACCTCATGAAGAAGATTCTAATACACTCAACCAGCTGAAAGCCACTGAATATGGTTTTCAAGCTTGTAAACATCCATACACTTGCTTCAAGGAACACTTACTCCGAATGCATTATATAAAGCATGTAAAAGCAGAGTTGTTTAATTTATAGAATAGGCTGTGATCCCTGCCCCCCCCCCCCTTAACCTTGAGACACAGTTTGGAGACCTGGAAATCTGAAGTCCTAATCATCTCATTGTTTAGGAACACATGCACACCCTTTTTGTGTATCTTCAGTTCTAATTGGTAGGCATATGGTGACCCATTCCATCTAGTGTTGCTAGATAATACAGCATTAGAGAAAGCCCCGATAGACCTCTGTTAGACCCCAAAGAGAAGACCGCTAGAATAGCTCAGATTTCTGGGCTATTAGCTGTAAACACAATCAAACGTGGTGAGGAATTATTCTGGCAAGTTTGGGAATAGAGTGGTGGGTTAACCACTCAGCTGGTGGTAGATAGCTTCCACAAATGGAGTTCTTGGAGACAAATGAGCTAAGACTAGAAAGACTCTGCAGGGCCCTCTACATTGGCGGAGATTGTTACATGGGGAATATTTGTACCACTGCTTTTCAAATGTTTTTCCCCTTAGTTAATCCAGGTCATCCTCTGAAGGCTCTGCCTGGGTGGGAAGAGAGGCTGCTCAGTTGCCCCTTCTCTGTCTTCCTACCCCCATTCCAAGGGGAACCTTAGGGGGTGCTGAGCCGGAGGTGGGTGCACAGCACCTTTGTAAACCGGCCTGAACTAAATCATCCAGGAGCACAAAACCACCATCCTAGGCATAGCTGTCTACAAGCATGCCTTGAGATTTGCTTATCTTCAATCACCACCATGACCCCCCCCCACCCCACCCCCCAAAATTTCTACTGGTCATTCTTTGTGTCTCATCATATCAAGTACTCAAGAAAAGCTTGTAGAAATACACAAAACCAACTTCCCTCTGGACCACGGGAAGCAGGACTGTGGATGATTCAGCGGACAAGATCAGTTGGAAAAGCAATCAGAGACTTTAGACTCAGTTCCAAGTGATGTTTCTCTAGAAAACATAAAAACCAAGGGAGGAAAGAGTAGAGGTGCCCAAGGTTAGGAGAACGGGGTACTGGCCTCCTCCGTTTTGGCCCTCTCTGCCCACCCTCTGTACCCTACTCCCTCCTCATTCCTCCCTTTCACAACACGCCCCGGTGTCCACACACACCCCTTCCCACCGTCCACCTCACTCCAGTTCGGTCTGGTCTCTGCTCCCTCGGTGGCCCCCGCTCCCGGTTCCCGCCGCCCCCGCTCTTCCCGGCAAATGGGGGATCCTGGCCAAGGGGGCCGCCCCAACTCGGTCCTCCCCCCCCCCCCCCCGCCTTCCCCCTTTCCCCTGGGCCTCTGGACCATAAAGCACGGGTTGCGGCCAGCGGAGCCAAGCAGTCAGCGCCGCACCGACGGCTGCGCACCGCCCCACGCGCCACCTGTGCCGCTCGCTGCCCTGTCCCGGCAGAGCCACGCCACTGTCGCCCGCACAGCCCTCGGGGAGCAGAAGAGTCACCATGCCGGCCCCACGCGCGGCCGCCTTCCTCCTGCTGCACCTGGTCCTGCAGCCGTGGCAGCGGGCAGGCGCCCAGGCCAGCCCCCAGGGTAAGTGGCCTCCCCGGGTCCCCTCTGCACCTAACCCGCCTTCCCGAGATCGCCTGCGGGGCGGTTTTGCTAGCACTGCCCTGTCAGCCTGGGTTCCTGCGGCCTCATCACCACTCAGTTCCTCTTGGGCCCCCGAATAGAAGTTCATCGTAATTGGAAGTGATGATGAAAGTCCAGAATTTTCTCCATGGGGCCAATTAAACTACAGTTTGGAGGTGGCAAACTTATTTTCATCATTTACTGCAGAATGTGGCACACGGTCCCTGGTCCTCTGACAGGGGATGAAATCCTAGTTGTCTGCAGACCAGTGTCTGTCCCCTGCAGCCCCTTCTCTCTAGTGAGCGAGCCCTGGCACTAAGTGACTCTCCAGAGCAAAGCAGTTTGGCCCACTGCTCAGCCACATGCCGTCCTGCGCTTACTCCTTACATTCAAAGGCTAACTTTTCCCCTTTGATTTTTTTTTTTAAGTCTCTTCAGAAAGTGATCTTTTTCTATTAAGAAGAAAAAAAAATCAAGAATTTGGCCGTGGATAGGAATAGATTTCAGGCAGAAAGCACTTACGGTTAAGCAAAATGTCTTATAAAGACTACAAGGAAAAAAGTATTCCATCCAGGACCAATCTCGGGCTCTGCCCTCCTCCTGGCACTAGGGCCCCGGGTGGTTTAGCTATGTATGGACTGAGGAGGAGAAAGGCTGGGAGAAACCACAGGTGGAGTAAAACTATCCTTCCCGAAGCTGAGCAAGCTGAGCGAAGCATCCCTGGGCAGGCGGTCTGCGCTCCCCTCGCCCCACCACAGCCGCCACCCGTTCTGCCAATAGTCTAACCAGAATCGTGCTCCTGATTTTAGTTTGGGTTAGAATATTGGAATTGTATGGCCTCAGTACATACGCATTGTGTCCTGTTTCTAAGAAGAAGGGAAAGGACATTTTTAAAGACACTTTTCAAAAGTTTTCTTTTGAGAGGTTACTTTCTGTTATATAATATTCTGTTATATAAATTTTTGACACTGGAGCACACAACTTTGTGTTAGGTACAGCCTTTGCTTCTTAGACCTAGCAGTTCTGTGGAGACATGAGCTCAGCCACTGTGACTTAAATTACCCGGTTAACTTAGCTGCTGTAGATGATCTGATTAAGTCAAGTTTCTGGTAGATTCTTTTATAGAGTTATCAAGTCAGCAATCATCAGCTCAACTGGATAATTCACTTCTCTCCGCTTCCCTCTGAGCTGGGCTGCTAGACCTAAATTAGCACGTTTTCAATTTCCATGCTCAATGGAAGCCGTAATTTCTCCTCGAACAGCAGAGGCTTGTGCTTGGGCCCGGGACTTTTGCTGAAGTGTAATAGCATTAACAGGAAATGGTAGCATCTCATTTCCTTCTCAAAACACTCTCTAAAGTCATTACTAACTAAGCCCAGCTCAGCCTCTGGAGAGCAAATGGATCCGATGAGCCACACAGATTGAAGTACTCGAGTTTAGAGCCGGTGAAATCACAGGTCTGACCAAACTGGGAGCCAGAATCGAGCACCAGGCGTTTGGTTTGGAATACAGTTCTCATACTTTGAATTTATGTGTCTTTCTTGAAAATGCCTTTTCTGGGATGGAGTTTTCAAACACAGCCCTTTATTTCAGCCTTATCTCCCGCTGGTTAGGAGTGATGAGTTTTCAATTTTTTAGAAATTAAAAGCCCTGAGTCCCCCCCCCCTTTTGAAATACATAGTCAGCAACTAGTTTCATAGTTTGGGGAAGGGGGCACTATAAGCATCCATTAGGTATTTTACTTTCCAACACTGGTATATGAGGACTTCTGGAGAAAAGAAACAGTATAGATCCACCTTGAAAACAAATTATCTACTAGAAAGAAAGAATAGACATTCTTGAGTAGCTAGAGTTTTTCCTGTTTGCCTTGGACATTTTATTCATTTTTTAGTACAAAGCAATACTTGTTCACTGTAAAAAAATTTTTTTACCAGAATTGCAAGAAAATAAAGAAAGGAAAGAGCTTTTTAAGGCCTAGAAATAGCTACTTTTAATGTAAAGATATTGTTGAATCATCTTTTGTTTCAAATCCTTGTCTAAACAAATAAATTACTAAATATAGCATGTTGTACATATATATAATTTAGTGACTTTTTAAACTTTATCATGAACATTTTTTATATCTGCATGAATTGAGCTACATTTCAAAAGTGTGGACCCAAATTAATTTAGTCAACTTTGTAATATAAGACACTAAGCATTATCTCTGGTATGTTGGTTTCGTACTTAGTATCTTACTGGACAGTTGAAGTGGCTTGGATGGCTTGGACTGGCACCCGCCATTGCTTTAACAAAAAAATCCCCCATTCTTTCCTTAAGACATTTGATGTTTTCATGGCAAAGTGCTCAGCCAGGAGAGCTTCAGTATCCCCAGCCCTGCTCACTCTAGCTCCACCTAATGCCTTCCACAGCAGAGGCTGTAGAATCACCAGTAATGGGAAATACCATTGTACCTAAGTCCCTTTACTGTCCTATTTATTATTCCATTCCAATAAATTCCTTTAAGGAGAATTGCTGAATCAAGGGACATTTGTGTCTCAGGGTCTTTGATACTGTTATTTAAACTTCCTCCAGAATGTTTGTACTAACTTGGCCTGAAGACATGGGACAGTGATAGAGAGCCTGCCTTCCACGCATGAGGCCCTGGGCTTTTACAGATTTAAACCTTACTGAGCAGACCATGAAAGAACACCCTGACCTCTCACCTCCAGTGTTAGGCGTTACTGTATTCTTCATTTGTCCAATCTGATAGCACAGCGGTGTTATTTAAATTAGCAACTCCTTCATCACTAATGGAACACATGGACACTTATTCATATAGGTAAGCCATTTGTGATTCTTCTTCTGTAAATCTTTCAGATATGTTAGAGCTCTATGTGACACTTTTAGCAACTAGATTATGGACATACGTCTTCACACTTCAGTGAGTCTTAGGAAAGCTTTTGCCGAAAGTGTTGCCTACTGATGAAATTATAGTTGTACAAATGCAGATCCTGCTTTTGTAGACCAACTCCATCCCTCTGGCTACCGTTGAGACAAACCAACCACACACACATCACTTTGTTTTGTTTCCTCAGTGGGATTTTTTTTTAAAAAAACAGGAATATTAGGGAACTGTGCAGGCTCTCACAAAAGGGACAAGTGGTTTTGTGGTATTTTCTACCACCACATGCGTGCTCTCTGCCTCTTCCCTGTCATTTGTCATGGACCCAGAAAATGCAATTGGCTCTGGTCCAACAGGTCCGTAAAGAACCCCATAAGTGTGATTCACTGCTTGGGGACACGAGAGAAACACTGAGCTGGCTGCTATCATTTGTCCCCCTCGTGCTTTAAGCCCTTAATACTTTCCCTCCCAGTGGGCTTCTTCGGAGTCACTTGTTCAGCCAAATCCAATTTGGGGCTTGCAAATCTAGTCTTCTCTTTAGGGCTGTAGCAAGTCATAAATACTGCGCTGTAGTTCTTCTCTCTCAAATGTCCAGCCACTGTTAAAGGCAAAGAAGAACTGATGAATTTGGCAACGTGGGGGAAAAATAGCAATGAGATCGCTCCAGGTTATTTTATAACTCATCGTCAAATGTTCCCCCAACAGTCAACAACGCCCAGAGTGTCTGCCCCAAAGTTGGTCTTGCACTGACCACCTGCTTTCTGCTCTTCTCTCTAGTCTTTGACCTTCTGCCATCCTCCAGCCAGAGGCTGAACCCAGGGGCCCTGCAGCCAATCCTAACGGATCCCACCCTGCACGAAATCTACCTGATCTCCACCTTCAAGCTGCAGAGCAAAAGCTCAGCCACCATCTTTGGCCTCTACTCCTCCAGCGACAACAGCAAATACTTTGAATTCACTGTGATGGGACGCTTGAACAAAGGTAAGCCAACTTGCAGGATTTTTGTGACTGACAAGCGACTCCCGGTTCAGGATTTGGGGTCTGCTTTTTTAAGATGGCTCCTGTTACTCAATTCCTTTTTGATGTTATAGTCTTCTTATGGGACACTTACCTTATGTAGGTGGTTGAGAGAGCAAAATGTAGAATTGCCTGTGGCCAATATACCTCTTTTATTATCATATTACATGCATAGTAGGTTTTATTATGTCATTAACATACAGGTGTGAAATGCATTTTCATTGTAGTCACTACTGCATTGCCCTCTCTTGTCTCTTTCCATTCCCGCTGGTTCCCTTCCTCTTCCCAGTAAGTCTTCCTTTCGCTTCCATGATTTGAATGTAGTAAGAGGCTGCTTGTTCATCCTTGGCTGCCCAGAATCGAAATAATCACACAGAAACTGTATTAATTAAATCACTGCCTGGCCCATTAGCTCTAGTTTTTTATTGGCTAACTCTTACGTATTAATTTAACCCATCTCCATTAATCTGTGTATCAGCACATGGCTGTGGCTTACTGGCTAAAGTTCCGGCATCTGTCTACAGCGGGGCTACATGGCGTCTCTCTGACCCTGCCTCCTTTCTCTCAGCATTCACTTTGGTTTTCCCTGCCTAGCTCTGTTCTTTTGCCCTAGCATAAGCCAAGACAATTTCCTTATTCATTAACCAATAAAAGCAACACATAGAGAGAAGGACCTCCCACACCATTTGAGGGGTTTGTTTGTTATAACCAAAGCATTTAATTAGAATTAGTTACAGGAGCACAGGTGATGGGGTTATTTAGAGGAGCATGGGCAACTTGCCAGTGGCTACCCCACTGAAGAAGCTGTCACTCCTTCCTCCAGTTACCATTAGATCTAACCACCTAGAGATCCCTGGGGAAGTCTCGGATCTTTGTGAACCCTTCTCCAGCCTATGGCAGAGTATTGAGAGGCTCAGTCTTGTGCAGATCTTATTAAAGTAATCACAGCTACCAAGAGTGCAAAAGTCCAGCGACCCTGCCATACGTGGGGATAGCATTACACAGCACCCCACCCCTTCCTGTGACATCGCATTATTTCTGTCCTCTCTCTCTCTCTCCTCTCTCTCTCTCTCTCTCTCTCTCTCTATATATATATATATATATATATAAATGCCTGATGACATGTTCCATCCCCATGTTATTCTGAATCCAGTTCAGAAATGGATGAGACTAGAACAATTTCCCCATGACCTTTATAATGACGGCTATAATTGGTGTGTAGAGTGGGTAGTTTAAACAACACTTATTTATTTCTCATGGTTCTAGACCCTGAAGTCTTAAGTCCAATTCCTTGTCTTACACAGTCATCTTTCACTGTATCTTCACAAGGTGGAAACAATGCAAACTCTCCCGTGCCTCTTCCTGTAACTGCATGACTCCTGTAATGGGGGGCCCACCCTCGGGACCTGGTCCCAACTTATTAACTCCCAGTCTCAACCTCCAAACGCCATTGTATCAGGATAAAGACTTAGTGGACTACGGTGAGACCGCCTCACTGTTCCTGTGTTCCCTCGGATGCCATAGCGGAGGAGATGTCACTCATGACTGAGGGAGCGCTTTGCTGGCCTTCCAGGAGCCCGCACACCTCAAGAGACAGGGAAGAATGAGCAGTTATCCTGACTGACCTCAGTGCACACAGGTCTCTCACTGCTGTCTGTCATGTTAACTGAGAAATGGCTCCCAAAGGAACAGGTCGTTGGGTTTTTACCCTCTTCCTTTCCACCCATGCCCTGGGAACACCTGTCCCTGTTTATCAAGGAATGTGACAGACACATATTTTGCTGCTTTGTGTATTTCTAAAACAGGAGGGGTTGGGTTTTATATTTATTCCAGCTTGTTTTATCGACTCGACCCTTGATAGCGTTTCGGAGTGTCTCTCAGATGTGCCATGCCCGAGCGCCTAGACCTGCAGGTGGAGAGTGGAAAGCCTTTGCTTGCCCAGACTGGAGGAACTAAAGCAGAAGGGGATGGGTTGTCACTCTTTCCTTTAAGCCACGTTCTTACTTCCCTCCTCCCTCCTTCCTCCTCCCGCATGGGCTTTCGTGGTCTATCCCTGGATGAGTCTCAGGGTGATGTGAGATTTCAGGTAACAGAGTCTGGTAGACAACCAACAGATAGGCCAACCCACTCTTTTTCCCTGGCCCTTCCATGTTAAGAGGTAACTTAGGCCCCGCGCCTCTCTGCCTCCTGTGAGCCAGCCCCATTCGCCTCACATCTATTGAACTGGTTTCTGGCTTTCCCCGCTATCTTAGGTGCACTGAGAAGACCTTCGTTCCTGCTTTGTTCAGCAGAAGGAAAAACCACCCCCAGCTTCCCCACTCACTGCATCTCTCCTCTGTTTCTAAGATGGCTGGTCTGTGTGGACTGTCATGCCAGGGATCACAGGAAGCCCTCTCTCCTGAACTGCCTTTTCCCATGTACCCTCGAAGCCAAAATAACACTAGATCTATGGCCTGTGGAGAAACGAGAGAAGGGCTTGTTACTGTTTCCTCTGAAGAGACACCAATGGTGCCGTGCAGCTAAAGTACCGCTAGAGGCCTGGCTTGTATAGAAATGAGCAGAGGGCTTAGTACTCTTCCTCTGAGGAGACTCCAGCGAGGCCATGCCTCTCTAAGTTCCCGATGATCAACATTTTAGGGAAACGATGAGATAGTTGATTAAAACCTCCTCGTAATTTGTTTTCCAGTGCTGCAGAGTAAGCCTACGCTCCCACTCTGCTAAGCAAGCACTGTGCCCATAAACTCCCTTCCCAGCCCTCTTCTTACAGAGCGGATATTAATGCTCCCTTGTGTTAAGGCTTTGTGTCACTGGAAGAGTATTATATGGGGCTGAGGAAGTTGGAACACTGGGGGTGTTCCCTTGAAGGGAACTGAGCCCCCCCCCCAGTCCAAGGAGAAGAGGTAGCACGTGGTTGTGACTTCTCGTTGAAGCATGTGACAGCAGCCTTGCTGACCCGGTTTATAGACTCATGGTAGAACGATGTCCCTGCATGCTGGTCTCCAGGCATACCTCGACTGGCTGAGGCTCAGATGGACGCCTTTTCGGCTGCTTTTTCAAAGGAAACAGTACCACATCAGAAGAGATCCAAATGTATTTCTGCTGAGTTCAACCATCTGAGCAGGAAACAAAGCCCCTCCCTCTAGGGGACCTGAGTAAGTGTAAGATGGGCGGGAAGACAGGGGCACAGGTGGTGTTGACAAGAACAGGACGAGGCCCTCTGCTCCCAGATGAGCTCCCGGAAGAAACTGGAGTGTGACAAAGGACCGCTGTAGAAGAGCTTGCCGGTGAGCGCTCCGCCTCAGTTCGCTCCCTCTCCAAATCACCCCACACACGGCCGTTTTGTTACTGTTCACGAAACAGTTCAGGTCAAAGTATACCAACCACAGAGACCTGCCGTGTCCCCCGTTCCAAAATGAATAAGGTACAGTAGCCTTCTTATCCAGGCTGCACACTATAGAGTCAAACATAACTCTGGACTGTGCTTCCTCATTTGTGCCTCATTATGGGATTCTCTGCAGC
Source organism: Myodes glareolus (assembly GCF_982192425.1). Classification (NCBI taxonomy): domain Eukaryota; kingdom Metazoa; phylum Chordata; class Mammalia; order Rodentia; family Cricetidae; genus Myodes; species Myodes glareolus. The sequence goes on along the minus strand of NC_142040.1, from coordinate 20,059,097 downwards.
CCATGCTTCAGCTAGAAAGAGCAGCCATCCCTCTCTGGGCCCACTCATGCATCTTTCTTTCTCTGCCCTTTGTCCTCGCCCTCTGCCCTCCCCATTACATGTCCTGCACCATCTCCCAATACCAAAATCCTTCTATTGAAGACTCTTAAACCATCTTGTAGGTTTGTTTTTCTGGTTTTATGCTTTCTGGCCAAGAGAGGTACCGATTGTACTCTGCCTAGTACTTTACTTGCTTGCAAGTCTCTCCAGTAGGTTATGAGCGCTTCCTCAGCAGAGGTGAGACAACCCTTACCCTGTTTCTTTACTAATATGTCCATTTTTATATATTAAAGCAGGGCCAGGATGGTAAAACTGACTCCATATGTGCAGTTGAGTAAAATAAGTGGCGACACTCCATTTTGTGGAAATTATGGAATTACAGTGTCTGGTACCTGCACATTGCTTGAAAAGAGTTTTTAAATGAATGCATATTGGAGAACTTTTGCATCCAAGAAGATACAGATAGTGTATCTGGTAAAAAATGATCTGTCGAATTCTTACTAGCGCAGGTGGTACGATATTTATATAAATGACTATTTTACAGAAACCATGGGCTTGGATATTTTTGAAGCCATTCTAGTATCTGGCATGGAGACAACTTTCTTTTTAGCATCCCAGATTTGAGTCCTGGTTAAAAATCCTGCCAGCTGTCACCATGAGCACATCTGTGAATCTGTCAGCACAGTTGTCATCTCCACAGCGAGGGTGATAATAGTCATCTCAAAGTGACCCCAAAAATGGAAGTGCGTACTGAACCCCATTAGCCTATGGGGGTCAATGAAAAACTTCATGCTCTTAAATAGGGATGGATAGATGGATGGATGGATGGATGGATGGATGGATGGATGGATGGATGGATAGATGGATGGAACAGATGTCTACTCTTCAGCCAACCATCTTCCAAAGACAATGCCTTGCCTTGCCTTGCCTTGCTGATAACCTTTCCTGTGAGGAAAAGACAATGGGAAGAATTGTTCCCTTGGTCTTCTTTGGTTATTAGCAAGAGCAACTCGGTGGTGTTGAAATGCAGAGTACCCCGGGAAGTTGCTACCATGACTGCAGTCAGTCACCCTCTTCAGTCTGAGGCTAGGAAGTAGCCAGTGGCTCAGATTAGCAGTTCTGACACCTGCAGGCTAAAGACGAGTATAGTTTGAGGGAGATAGGAGAACCTCAGAAACCAGCATTCCAAACCCAGTAAGGAACAGGGGCAAATGGGAGGTCTCAACACCAATGGTAAGTGCTGTGGTCTCGCCACAATATATCAAGGTTGGAAAAGGCCTAACACTCATTTTCCGTTTTCCATCCCAAACATGCCTGTGCTCAGTTTTAACATGGCCACATGCAAAAGGCGAAAGCCTTTAAAAAAAAAAAAAACCTTTACAACATTAAATAGTTAGAACATAGAAGGCTAAAAGCTAGTTGAGCTGATGTTATTGATTTGCACATTGAGTAATAAAGGCAGTATTTGTGCTGTGTTCCGAGTGAAGAAGAAGGAAGGAATAAGCTCACTGCTGAGTAACATGATCAAGATTAACAGATGTCTGAGATTAGCTGAGGTTGGCTTTCTTCCTTCTGCCTTACTCAGCAGAAGAAACGTTCTTCAAACAGTCAAGAATAGTTAAAACTGTTTAAACAAACAAAAAATACTCAACAACCTCAAATCTGGACATGCTGGTACATACCAACAATATAACAAAGTTCTGTAAGTGAAGAGAAGAGGATCAAAAATTCAAAGCCAGCATGGGTTTCAGAGTGAGTCCAAGGCTAGCCTGGGCAACTTAGTGAAACTCTGTCTCAAACTAAAAAGGAAAAAAGAGGGCTGAAGATGACACCATGGAATGCTTGCCTAGTCTGGGCTCAGGTCCCAGCGCCAACCAATCAACAAACAAGATTCAGAGAAAGGGGAACAGTTGCCCCAACTGTGTTCCCGCCGCTGTGTGCTCACTGATGATCCCACAGGTATCCAATGCATTGCTCTAATCTGATGGTCACACAGGTAGCCCTGTTTAACTACAGGAGTCACAAAACAAAGCCAAAATTCATGAATCTGGAAAAGGGACTGGAGGTGATAAGTGATGCTGATAGGGCCAGGATGGAGGTAAAAATGAGGGGGGCAGCAATCAGAATACGTGTGTGCACTGAGTTCTAAACAGTGTACCAGCCCTCAGTGAACTTAGTTGTCCATGTCCAGGTGGATTACATATTGGGATGTAGCCACTGTTGCTAACATAGAGGAGTCACAGGAAGCAGACAGGCACACAATCTTTTCATAGAGAAGAAGATCCTGAAACCCTCAGAATGGTGAGCTTTAGAACAAATCCATTAAGTTGTATATTATTATTATTCATGTACTTTAGGGTTGCCTAGAAAATAAGTCTGGGGATTTAAAATACAAAATAGGGGTGGGAAGACTAAGACGTGGCGAGCTTTCTCTTCTTTCCAACAATTCCCGAAGTTTGCAACTACATGCTATGAGGATGACATACTCTGACTTCAGAAACGAATTCCATGATGTCTCTCATTTTCTTTTCCAAGTGATTGGAAACTGAATATACTAGAAGACAGTTAGGGTTAGATAAGTCACTTTGCAGCCAAGCATTAACAGTGTCTTAACTGGCCATAGTGTTTCATTGTGTTTACACTTAGCACAAAGCAAGGAAGCAGAATCGAACACATTGAGTGCTATCAACATTAGGGAGACGGCTCAGTGGGCCACAGCCAATCAGATTAAATTGATTTAAGTACAAGTGTAAATCTATTCTCTAGGAGTGAACAGTGGATTGCAGACTGCAGAACCCAGGAGAACTGACCACAGAGTCCTAGGCGAGAGCACTGAGCCAGTGTTGAGCGCCATGCTGGATGCATGGGAGAGGTGCAAAATGTTTGCTGAGCGAAGGATCTGTCAGATATTGTGATGCAACTGTTTTAAATTTTTTTCTTTATTATTTTATGCATGAGTGTTTTGCTTGTATGCATGTCTGTATACAACATGCCTGTCTAGTGCCCATGGAGGCCAAAAGAGGGAGTTGGATCCCTGGAACTAGAGTTATAGAGTTTTGTGACCCACCATGTGGGTGCTGGGAATTGAACCCAGGTCCTCTGGAGGAGCAGCCAGTTCTCTAGACCTGTGACTGCTTTCAAAGGCTCTTTAAGATGTTGGTTTTCATTAATGCACATTTGTAGCTGGGCTACTTAAACCAACAGAGCCACATCTACGCTGCCGCATCTCATCCTGGATACTGTCCAGTCAGAGCCTCCCTCAAGAAGAGAAGTGTCCATTTGGGACACACCTCCAACACACAGACACACACACAGACACACACACCTCTGACACACACACATCTGACACACACACCTCCAACACACACACAGACACACACAACTCCAACACACACACATCGCTCCAACACGCACACTCACGCACACACACATAACCCTCCAACATGCACACACATACACACACACTTTTTAAAATCACATCCAAGTTGGAAAGTTAAAGGAAATAAAAAAAATAAAGAAGCAGATAAAAGATAAGAGAGGTGTGAAAGTGTTTGAAGAAATTGTTTGACACGGGGATCAGGATAACCCTGTTCTGGCCCTGAAAAGTAGGATTAGAACCCACTGGGTGGGATTTATGCGCTCAGTTCTAGGAAAATCATGACGCGCTCTCCAAAAGGTACAGGCATTTCTCTAGGAAGTAATGGGTTCCCTGTGGCCAGAACTGCGCCGGGGCAGCTGCACTTTTATTGGAGGGATTTGTGACAGAGCAATACATTAAGTGGATGAGCTGTCCTGTTAATATTCTGAGATTGTGCAAAACCTAGGAAAGCTCCAGGGTGCTGAAGAAATTGCTTTGTAAGTGTCCTAGAGCGTCACCTTTGGGCTCCGTGCCCCTCACAACGTTGTCACTGACAACGCATCACTACTGACGGCTTTCATAACCTTTTCAAACGACTCCTTCCCCAGCGCTTTGATAATTTCTGTGCCTCCCTTCACTGCTGGTTTCTCTGACTTCTCCCTCCACCCATCCTCTGTAAACCTTACGTACGTGAAAACCATTACAGGACCCTTTTGAAACGGGGCTGCATTTACCATGGTCACCCAGAGGATTATTAGAAAAAAGTTGCTTGGCAATCTCCTTTTGTATGGAGCACCAAAGTAGAGGAGTTACCATGACCTAGTACATGACCCATAAAAATAAACCAGCAAAGACAGACAGAATTCTACCATGGAGGGCACTGATAGCAAGGAGGCATTTTTAAATGTATAATGACTTCAAACGATGACCCAAGTTGGCAATGATGCTTTTCATCTGAGACTTTAAAGTACTGAAGAGTAAAGTCATTTGTCATAATGCCACCTCCCTGAGTGCCTGCAGGTCAGGTTCCTCTCAATCCTCTACCCAGGCCAACAAAATACTATCATTTCTAGGATTTTAAAGCCGCCACCCTGCCTCATTACTTTAAAAGTCAGCACGCTATAACATTTTTCTTACTACAAGGTCCATTTCTTCAAAAGCACTTTTTTGAACATTCCTTCTCAATGTAGCAGAACCTCATATCCTTCTCTCTTAGGTTTGGTTTGATGGTTTTGTTTGCCTTAAAAGTCACCGAAATGACATCTAATCAGTTTCGGCAGTTTGGGTGCTGTGCCACCTGATACACAGGCAAGCAAACATAGCTGTGTGCCATCAGCTCAGGCCCCAGACTGTGAAGGACACAAACAGGCTAAGCTTAGAGAGAAACGTCCTCCACATTTTTAAAAAAGTGTGATTGTGGGTGACAATAACAGACAGGTGCATGGCTCCTTTCGGAAACAGGGAACATGAGGAGAAAACAGACTTGACAATGTGGAAAGAAATTAAGGTGATGGTCCGACTGGGACCTGTCCTCGGATAAAGAGTTTAGAATTGATGAGAAACCACTAGGGAGCCAGGTGGTGGTGGTGCACGCCTTTCATCCCAGAACTCGGGAGGCCAAGAACTCTCTGTGAGTTCAAGGCCAGCCTGGTCTACAGAATGAGTTCCAGGACAGGCTCCAAAGGTACAGAGAAACCTTGTCTCAAAAAATGAAAACAAAATAAAACAAAACAAAACTCCTAGGGAGCTACTGAAGGCGTTCACCTGCTCATCCCTGTGCTTGCTTTAAAAAGGCAAGAGCTGGGCTGGAGAGATGGCTCAGTGGTTAAGAGCACTCCTTCTCATAAGGCCCTGGAATCCCTTCTCAGCATCCAACTGGCAGCTCACAACCATCCCTAGCTCAAGTTCCAGGACATCTGACAACCTCTTCTGATCTCTGCCTGAGCCACACACAAATACAGAGCACACAACATACATCTGTGCAAAACCTTCACACACATATAAGTAAATCCAAACTATTATACGTACCAAGAGGCAATAGGCTCAGAACAATTCTATAGAAAACTCAGGCTTCCCATCCCAAAACTATACAAAAAGGACCAACGATGAGAGGGTGAACCAGAGGTCTAAGAGAGGAACTCAGAGAAGCAGCAGAGGGAGGCAGAGGTCACTTGCCACAGGGGCATCTGCCTGCATCCTTCCCAGTCTGCCTGGCTGTGTTTTTTGTATCAGGCAGCAGGATTAGTGGAACACCAAGACGGTGTGCTGAGCATGGGAACCGATGGAGCTGCAGCTGGAGAAACAGAACTATACACACAGGGAGCTTTCCCCTGGAGTGCTGACCTGGCAGAGGTGTGGTGTTCCGGAGTCAGGGCCTGGCTTCCGCGTGCTGGGAGCTCTGAAAAGAGAAAGTGTGTGTGCTCTCTACCTCTGGGGAGGTCAGGAGGCACCCACCCAGAGGCTGCAGGGTCTCTGTGACTGCTGAGGACAAGTTGACCTTCCCAGCAGGCACCTGACTGTCTTCTGTGGTGGGCTAAGAACTCGGAGGATATCATATAAAAACATGGAGACAGTGAAGTAAGGAGTTTGCCATAAAAGAGAAAAATGAAAGCCGTAAGAGAAACAAAAATTACTAGATCAAGAATGAAGAATGGTAAACATCAAGGCACTCGATAATTTTTCTAACACACACAGACACACACACTTCCTCTCCCCCTTTGTCACAAGTCTTAGGCACTTGAGGGAATGTGTCATTCGGGAGACTTGACTGCATAGGCCCAGAAACACAAGGCGGGGTACAGCACTCGCTCAGGAGGGGCTGAGCACACAGGCAGGGCTTGCTGTGGGCTAGGACAAGGAAGGGTCACTGGGTCAGCTTTTGTGTGGAAAGTTTTAAATGGCGTCATTTGATTGTTCTTTGGAAGTTCATATCGACGGCCTTTACCCCATTGGATACTGTTTATAAAGTTCATATTGACGGCCTTTACCCCACTGGATACTGTTTATAAAGTTCATATTGACGGCCTTTACCCCACTGGATACTGTTTATAAAGTTCATATTGACGGCCTTTACCCCACTGGATACTGTTTATAAAGTTCATATTGACGGCCTTTACCCCACTGGATACTGTTTATAAAGTTCCTCTCAACTGTTCAGTTGGGAAAGCAAACCACGACCCACGTGCTGTGCGAAGGTCTGTTAAGAGTGGCGCTGTGCCTAAGCACTGTTTCCTTGGCAATCCACACAGATCTTACTTTGGGGAGGAAAACCGAGAGTGCTCGCTTGACTCCGTGTCTTAAACGCAAGCCCATCCTCTTAACCTGTGAGTGCAGGGAGAAGCAGTCGTTCTACCGAGAACCTGTTGGCTAAAACTGTGTATGACCTAATTCAAGTTCAATAGGCAAATGGCATTTTTATTGGCTTGTAAAACACCAGGTATTTGCAAACTGCTCTAAGCAGTGAAGTAATTGAAGTCTGAAAAAAATTTAAGGGGGGCTTATGTTTGCTCCCCATGTCTTCCTCTCTCGGCGACTGCACGGCTCCGACCCCCGGCTGTGCAGACATTATCTTAAGCTAGTTTGCGATACTGTAAATAGGGGATAAAGAGGTGAAGATTCTGTTGCACCCGAGATTAGAAGTAAATCTTCATTTTTTCCCCCAGGGGCAGTGACTCAAACTCTGGAGAAAGAAAAGAGACCATAGGAAAAGGGAGGGAGGAAGACTCTCTCTCCATATGCAGCCATCAGCTTCTGTCTTCTCGGACCGTGTTTATTGCTTTTATTAAGTCTTACCAATACTTCAGGACACTTAGCATTGAGCTATCACAGAAGGTGAAGATCTTACAAGGTCTTCTCCGACAGGAAGCGCACAGTGGTGACCACACGGACATAAGAAAAGCTCTGTCAGACCCCTGCGTGGCATCTGTGTGTCACAGAACGTGAGGCCAGGCCTGTCCCTTTCCCCACACAGTTGTCAAATGGAGAGGCAAAGCTAGCAGAGTTCAAAGGAGGTCAGACATTGAACCTAGAAAATGTGATGCGGGCACACATCATTTCCTTTGGCAACATGGCAACATCGTGGTTCGTTATCTAGCCGGCCTCCATGACAGCTCTGAGTTGGCATCCCCAGGCTTCTGAAGAGGCACTTAGGAAAGACACTCCAATCAACAGCAAAAGGGACTGATATGTGTGTACTAGCTTCTAGTTTCCACTTTTAATACAAATGTATTACATTTTGCGATGTGTGTATGTGTGTGTGTGCTCGTGCATGCACACGCACTCCACAGCCTGGGTCCTCAGGTTGTCAGCAGCAGGTGCCTTTACCGGCTGACCCATCCTGTTTAATCTAAATAGCAGATATTTCTTGTAAAAAACTTAGGTACTGAAGATGAGCAAAAAAGAAAAAAAAATCATGAGACACTCTGAAATTATGCAACTAGCACTGACAATTTTCTCTGGAATGATGCATATATATATATGCATTTACATATATAAATTTTCTGAAAGATGATATACTTGCAGCTTCCTTTTGCTTTTCATTCAATAAAATACCAAGAACATCTTTTTATTCTTTTGTATAAAACTATTTTATTTTTTACAAAAGTTTACTTTTATTTGCTGTGAGTGAGTGTTTATCTGTATGGATATGCACCTGGCGTTCACAGAGTCCAGAAGAGGGCACTGAATTCAGAGCCGGAGTTACAGAGAGTCATAACTGTCATGTGGCTGCTGGGAACCCAAACCGGTGCTCCTAACCACTGAGCCGTCTGCCCAGCTCCGGAACTATCTCACAGGGACTTGGTTTAGGGTTGTGCTTCAATCTAAGGAACCCGTTGTTCTCAGATGCACATGCTGTGCAAAGTTTTCATTAACAGAAAGATTTTAAATGAATATTATTTAACATTTTTTACCATATTTCATTATTTATTGTGTGTACATCAGCTGTGCTCATCAAAGTGAGAGAAAAATTTCAACAATTGGTTCTCCTCTTTGACAATACAAGTCATCAGTCTTGGCAACAAGAATGTGTATCCACTGAGTCATCTCTATGACCCTAAAGTGAACGTTCTTTCCTTTTTAAAATATTGGTTTGAATTCAATTTTAGAGCTAGCTCTCTCTCTCTCTCACCCCATGTGTGTGTGTGTGTGTGTGTGTGTGTGTGTGTGTGTGTGTGCACGTGCACACTTGGAATTGTCTTGGTAGGCTCATCAAGATCTTGAAAACAAATAATTTTAGTCTTTCTAGCAAAACTCAGGCAGCAAGTCCCACTCACCAAAGGTTGGCTTTCAGGACCAGATTTTAGCTCAGGTCCTAGCATATTCAAGTCAACAATGGAAAGCAAAAAAGCAAAGCTGAAACGCCAGAAAAATTTAATTCCCTGAGTCTTTAGTTAGTGCATAGTAAGACGGACAGCTCTGTGTTTGGGAGAACAGAAAGGAAGGTCAAGGTCGTAAGTCTCTGTTTTCTGGACTGTTCGTGATGGGTGGCTGAGGGACAAGGCTGCACCTAAAATGTGATGTGGGATACACTCACAAAGCCCTTGCTGTGCCCTGAAACCATGGCGCTGGGGCTCTGATCTCGGTCCTGCCACTTACACCGACCTGAGCAAGCGCCTTCACTTATCTAAGTTTTGCTTGCTGCCCCCATGCTTATTCTAATCTCATAGGGTTGTCCTACGACATCACAGCAGCTGAGAACAGCACTCACTGTCCTGAAGTGCTCGCCGGCGCGTGTGCTTGGTGCGTTACATTCGTGAATTTTATCTGACTTTCCCACGGGGCAAGGCTCTGTCTATTCATTAAAGTTGCAGTGTTTACTTTTGGATTTGCTTGCACTCTCTGCTTTTCCATCCTCGCAAAACACCGCAGAAGGAAGAACAGTCGCCTGATGGTACCGCACCATGCCAAGGATAGCACCTGGCAACACAAAAGGTGGTAAATTAGTCTTTGCAGTTACCACCTACATTCTGTCCAGCGGTCCAGCCCTCTGACCATAACCGCCTCCCTTCCTCTCATGCTTCTTTGCTTGTTTTGGCTCCAGCCATCCTCCGTTACCTGAAGAACGATGGGAAGATCCATTTGGTGGTTTTCAACAACTTGCAGCTGGCTGATGGGAGGCGCCACAGGATTCTCCTGAGACTGAGCAATTTGCAGAGAGAGGCCGGCTCCATAGAACTCTACCTAGACTGCACCCAGGTGGATTCCGTGCGCGGCCTCCCCAGAGCATTTTCCGGCCTTGCCCGGAACCCCGAGTCCATTGAATTGAGAACATTCCAGAGGAAGCCACAGGTAGGAACCCACAAATAATTCTCCAAGGTGGAAAATGGGCTTCCATGGCCCCAGGTAAAAAGGCCTGTGATAAGGAAACCATACCAGCTGATCGCTGCTGGTCCAACTCTGTGTTTAGAGTCACTTGTGGAATTACAAAACATTTATTAGCTAGCCCCCACCCGAGAGAAATGAAATCAGAATCTGAAGTTCTGGTGCCTAGGCATCAATATTTTTTAAAAACTCGTATTTAATAGGAAGTCAAAATTGAGAACTTCGGTGTCTGATGAAATAAGTAAGTTGTTTGGAAATGACTTTTCAAACAACTGTAAAATTTAAAAGGAGTAGCAAAAATTAATTAAATTATCTTTGTCTAATAGAATCATGTGTTTTCATTCCTTTTTTAAAGTTATTATTTGTTATTTTGATGCAAATAACCAAGAATGGTTGAGAATTGCCAAGCACAAGAAACATCTTTTTTCCACGGATATTGGCAAACCATTTGCTAACAAAGATAAGCTTAATGATGTTCAATGAAGTCTCAAAAAATTCATCAGCTCTGTCTTCTGTTTTATGTTCATGTTGGTGGGAGTTTTTAATTGTCCTATCACCAAACTCACTTTAGAAATTGTCACATTTCTTTTCATTTTTTGCTGTATGTATGTATGTATAAATGTAGTATGTAGTATGTGTGTATGCAGTATGTATATATATGTATGTATATATTATGCACATATATGTGTATCATGTATGTGTTGTATGTATATATGTATGGATGTATTATGTATGTATATGTGTGTGTTATATGTGCATATATGTATGCATGTGTGTATTATATATATATTATGTTTGTATATGTATATTATGTATGTGTATATGCATTTAGCTGTGAGATGCTTTGATTCCTATAAAGAACTGATGACCAATTTTTGTCCTTTGTGATGGCTTAGATCTGGTCACAGTTCTTGAGTTTTGTCCGGTAGAGGAAGGAACACCAGCACCAGTCACCAGATCCTGTTTGGCCACCATGTCGTGGTCCCCTGGGCTTTCATGCTCATTTTCCATTTCCATTTGGTTATTTTGTTATATGTGCTCTAGTCATATGCTGTCTACGCCCACCCTACGCAGAGGCTGGGGGATAAGCACAGGTTTCCGTTGGTCGGAGGACTGAGGTAATGTTTTAGGTGGTGATGTGAGAACTCTAAACTGATCCTAGAACTCTGTCCCTGCATGTTAGAAAGCATTGTTAAACAGAAATTCCAAAAAGGTTGAAATCTACCGGGAATTTTTGATTTTGTTCTGATTTTTAGTAAGTTATAAAGAAAATGTCTAAATTTATATAGAGAAGACAGTTAATGACTAGAAAGATCTGATTGACTTCATTTTCGAGGCCCCCAAATCACCCAAGAGTGAATGACAGTTACATTTCCACCTCTGATCATTTTAAAAATTGGTGTCTACAATCAGATCAGTTGCTGAAAGTCAGGACCCAGTCACCCCAGGTCGACAGAAACTATTCTCAGAATATTCTCCAAAGTTCTGCCTTCTTAGACCATCTGAGGGACCTTAGAGCCTTGGTCTTCGTGGTCAGTTTGTCAGCAAATTGACTTGTTGTAGACACTGAGGACACCATCAAAATCAGAACTACCTGAAGTCCCGCCTGTCTAGACCACACAGCCTGACATTCAATTCAGTACTTATTACCAGATTGAATCTTGACAAATTTTAAAACCAGAATTCCTCTACAAATGCTTAATTTTCAAAATAACAATGATCACGTCACTTTAGCAGCTGACATAAACTTTCTGTCATAATCGCATCGAATCCCAGAGTACAAGATGAAAGCGTCAGGAGACCGACATTGTGGCCAACAAGGAGAGACTGACAAAAGGAACGAGGCAGCTCAGTGTCAAGTACCTGGTGACCTCAGAATATAGCATTACTCACTCCCGTAGCCAAGAAAGTCAGAAGCTTGCTATGACGATCTGGAGCCCAGACACCCTAAGAACAGTCCTGCTTCAAACTGAATCTTTATTTTATTGTAATCTAAACTCTATAAGCATATTCCAGGCAGTCCTTGCGAGGCTCCTGCCACAGGCTGGCATGCTTACTGTGATGGTAAACACCCTTTCAGACGCTAGGGTTTTCTTGGCAACCGGCTCCTTTCACACTTGCTTCAGTCCCAAAGGTGGGGCACACAAGGCTTTCGGGCCAGTGTGAACCTACAGAAATTATGTAAATGCCTGTGTTCAAGCACACAGGGCTACTCTGTTAGCAAAGTGTGGTTCTGCAGGCACATTGGCTTTAGAACAGCGGCAGTGATCTGTGGTGTGTATGCAATTGGTTTTTTTTTTCCTCCTAGGACTTCTTGGAAGAGCTGAAGCTGGTGGTGCGTGGCTCGCTGTTCCAGGTGGCCAGCCTACAAGACTGTTTCCTGCAGCAGAGTGAGCCTCTGGCTGCCACAAGCACAGGTGTGGGCTCCCGGGCAATACACACACCCATCAACACAGACACACGTCCAGGCCCCTAAAGGGGCTGGGTCCCCTCACCTAGATGTGTGCTGGTAGCGTGGCAGCCCCAGAGAATGCATCTGTACAAATCAGGCTCTTGGGAAAAGCCCAGGCCAAGGATTCTTTTCGCTACTCTTTTATTTTCCTAACTCACAAATTAAGACCAACCAGCAGCATCAGTTCCATTATTTTGTTAGAAAAATTAGATGAATTGGCATAAATTGAATTCAGATATTCTAGGTGTTTAATAATCTTGTCAAAGTGATTTTGAATCACTTAGAAATGAGTGTCATCAATGTGACATGGAGGTGCATGCCTATATTCCCAGTACTCAGGATGCTGGTATCCAGTTTGATACCAGCCTGGGCTATACAGTAAGACCCTGCCTCAGAAAAGCCATGGACTAGGGGCATAACTTAGCAATACAGTATTGCAGAGCACATATCAAGCCCTTGATCTCTAGTAGTGTGGAACCAAGTGACGCTGGCTGAACATTCCTCACCTTTGGCTGTTCCTACAGGAGACTTCAATCGACAATTCTTGGGTCAAATGACACAATTAAACCAACTTCTTGGAGAGGTGAAGGATCTTCTGAGGCAGCAAGTAAGAAACAGAGGCCATCACTAGTCAAGCCTGAACATTATGATAGCAACTTTCTGTGCTGGTGGGAGGAGGGGTAGACCCGCACAGGCAGGGAGGGGCTTTGCCCGGAGACAAACCTCACACAGCTCCACACAGCCCACCAGCCCTTTCTCGGTCAGAAGAAAACGGCTGCATGCTTGCAGTGAACCTCCACGGCCAAGGCAGTCGGGGAGCCATCGCAGGCTCCTTGAGTGCTGTGGGAACCTTTCTTGGACAGTTGTACAAGGATGCTTTCATTTTGGTTTATATAAAGTATTTCTTTGCAATATTTTCCTTCCGTTTCTAAAGGTCAAGGAAACATCATTTTTGCGAAACACAATCGCTGAATGCCAGGCTTGTGGTAAGTGCTTCTGTGGCGACCCGGGCGTTCCGAGTAGGGTGGTGCAGACTAAGGATCAGAAGTGTGGCCACACAACTGTAGCTTCTGGTCGTGCTGCACTAGAATCCATGGGGGGGGGGGGTGGCGAGGAGTCCGTGAGGAAGCCAAATTTTGTTTTGTACCCTTATATTCCGCAGGAATTAATAATCCTATGGATTGAACTGGTCTTGTTTTCCAGGTCCTCTGAGCTTTCAGTCCCCAACCCCAAACACACTGGTGCCCATCGCTCCTCCGGCACCCCCAACTCGCGCAACACGCCGGTGTGACTCCAACCCTTGCTTCCGAGGCGTCCGATGTACAGACACCAGGGATGGTTTCCAGTGTGGCCCCTGCCCGGATGGTTACACAGGGAACGGGATCACCTGCTCTGATGTTGATGAGGTAATGCTCAGCTGGACAGAGTGGGGCTCTCCGGGGCTCTCCCTGTGGGTTAGGTGCCACCTGAGTTGCCCTCCAGCTCCAAAGAACTGCTTCCTTGCGGATGCTTGGAGTCCCCAAGATACCATGGGTGGCAGCAGGAAGGCACAACACACAATTGTGGCCATGGTTGTTACCGTTCTCCATGTTTCCAGCTTTTTTACTTGGCCACCTTGTTACACGGCTGAAGTTTCTACTTCTCACTCCAACAGCTGTGTTGATTCTCTGACACAATCTATACTAGAAATCTATTTAAGAAATTTGCTCACATCGATCGGTGTAAGGGTCCTTGTCCCAGAAGTTGTGGTGGCTTTCTTTGAGCTTCTTAGAATAAAAGGGCAGAGGGAATCTCACAGGAAGCAGCTCCGTTAAGGAGCATGCAGGCGGTCCAGGCAGAGCTTCAGAGGAAGCTAGCAGAACCGTCACCCAGTCCCGAGTCTGGTCCCGTATTGGTGTCCATAGCTGGGAGCAAAACTGCCCCAAATGTGCCTTTGCCTGCACCCGCAAGAAGGCTGAAGAGAGAAGCTGAGGGGCGGCCCCTCTCAGGTGGGTCCTTCAGGCTAACATCTGTGACCACCTCCCCAAGTAATACGAAGTTAGGCTGGTCTCCAGGAGACCCTGAGTTGGAGAACTGATAACTGCACATGTTCTGCAGAGCTGTATCTGGTTTATATTGGTGTGATTGGATTTTCCTCCTTCTTGAAAGGGCAGGAAATGCTCATGTTTTTTACATTAGTTAAAGTTTGCTTTTAAAAAAAAAATAGATGTCAGAACCCATCTCGTAGGCTGCATCTCCAGTCCTGGAGTGGAGAAGGCAGAGAGGCAGACCCTCCCTGAAGGATGCTATCCAGTTGTAGAAACTCCTGCCCTGTCTCAGTTTCCCCAGGTCTTTCCATGAAAGGGTCCCAGATGCTTAGGGGTCATTTGAAAGTCCCCTACTGACTGATGCAGGGAATTATTGGAATGCTGGGGGCGGGGTGGGGTGGGGAGGCAAACTGGTTAAAGACTGTTTTGATATTGACTGACCAGTGTCTGTAACATAGTGAACACGGCAACCTAAACTGGATGAATGAGGGGATTCGACACCTAACTGTGAATTTGAAAATTTTTAATTTCCTTTTGTCATTGTTTTTGCCTCCAGAATACAAATTAGCATGTGCAAGTAGACTGTGGAAAGTTGCAGAACTAAAGTCTGAACATTTTCTTTCCCCAGTGCAAATACCATCCCTGCTATCCAGGTGTGCGCTGTGTGAACTTGGCTCCGGGCTACAGATGCGATGCCTGCCCAGTAGGCTTCACAGGGCCCATGGTGCAGGGCGTCGGGGTCAACTTTGCCAAGACAAACAAGCAGGTTTGGGAGCAGAAATGGTGGCTTTATTGATTTTTCATTTCAGACAACTCCCCAGCTTCCCGGCATAACCCTTTACTACCTTGAGCAGCCAGTGCCTGGTGGCATATCGTGGTATATGGCAAGCCAATAGGGAAGATTTTTGACTCATTTCTGGGAGCGTATACCCTGAAGTCTAGCAGGACGAAGCTGTTAAGGTTGGGATAACAGAGTCTTGCTAGGAAAGCAGAAATGTGAAATAGCAGATGTGCAATGCGATTTCAAACTTCCTCTGTTGATCGCCTTTGGACATCTTGTCCTGCGGAATAAATTGAGAACCAGAGAGGCAAATCAAAGCTTGGGGAAATGAGATCACTTTACGGGGCTGCTGTTGCTATAAGATGAGAGGGATTGACGAGTAGAGATAATCCCCAAGGACGCCTACCCCTTTTCTTATGTAAGCTGTAAATTGCCAGAAAGCACCTCAGTACTGCATGACAGTCCCCATTTATCTCCAAATGTTCTGCTCTGTCTGGTCATTATTTAACCGACTGGCTGAGAAGCACTTTTTGATGTTTTCAGCCCTTAAAGACGGTTGGTCTATAAATGTATTTTACTACCTTAGGGAAATGATTAGCTTTGAGGAAGGGCAAGGGGGTCATTATTTTCTTGCTGCTTATCAAAGGATTCTGGAGGGTATCCTTTTCCAGGCTAGGAAAAGAAAGCAACTGGACAGAGGAATGACAAGCAGCCAGCAGGTAATGAGCCAAGTTTTGCTTCTCTTCTAAGAACAAAATCTCTCAGACTAAGCCAAGGAAAATAGACAAAATGTCATATAAAATGCTTGATATAAGCCAGTAAGGAACATTTCCCAGTAGATGTCTGAATACGAATATATATATATATGTGTGTGGATTTTTAACCCTAACTGGGTGTGTATATGAAGGAGTCACTTTGCTAGAATTTTATAATAAATTTTAATCACTTGCCAAGGGCAGTGAAATCAAGGAAGGCAGTGTTTCTAGGGCTGTCAGGGACATCGGTGTCACCACACCAGCTCATGTGCATCATGGACTTAGGAAACCTCATCTGTATGTATTTATCCTATGTAAAGCTAAGATACATAAAGAACATCCCTCTCCACGACACAGAGATGGACAAACATCAGTAGCTCAAAGGAGCAAGAACATTTGACTTCAGCTTTCAGAACACAGTTGACAAAGATAAAAATTGCCTACCACGCAGGACAGCACCAAGTTTATACCATTTACAGTTACAAACTCCAAGTCTGTGTTGCCCCTAAAACAGGTATTAGCATAAAACATAACTATTAACATAAAGCATAGCTATTAGCATAAAACCTTCCCGAAGCAGTAACATCGCAGCGCTGTGGCCAATGAGACACACCAGAGTGTGCAGACACCCAGTGTCAAGGACAGTGGGATTTTGCCCAAAGATTTTGGGATTTTGCTACAAAGATGTGATGAAGGAACAGGATGCGCATCAAGCACCTAGAAAGGATCCGTGCTACAGTTAAAGGAAAGGGTACTGTAAGGGAAGACAGACCAGTGTGAACAGTATCCAGATGAAACCATGATCAGTGTGTGTGTACGTGGCTTCAAGGCTGATGACCACTCTGCAATGGACAGTCAATAATGGGACTCACACCTGGGAGAAGCTCATTTCTCTCCCAGCAGTCAACGGTGACCCTTGCTTCTTCGTCTAGGGGTAGGATCCCATGGAATTTCCTCTCTGCCATGTTAATATAGCCATTGATATTGCTATTCTCCTGGTCTTGTGTATGCAGCCATCTCTAGGAGAAACTGTTTCCACAGAAGATTTCATAGTATCCTGACTCTTACCATAGTTCCATCCCCTCTTTTTAGATGTTCTCTGAGCCATAGATGCAGGAGTTATTTATTTAGAGTTATGCGCATGCATACATATATGTGCTTGTAACAAATATAATCAAAGAAAAAGGAGCTATCAACTTGAGAGTAGGGGCCATGGGAATGTCCAAGGGAGGGTAGCTTAGAGGGGCTAGAGGAAGGAAAGGTAAGGGAAGTGATGTAACTCTACTTACATTAAAAACATTTCAAAATAAACAAACAGAAAGTTCAATAAAAATATTTTTAGGACAGGGAAAGAAGGTATTACCAGTTAAAAGTATAACCACTAAATTTAATAGCTCAATAGATGACACATGTATGAAAATGTCACAATGAGACTCATTATTATACATACTTAGTATATGGTTAAAAAGGTTTTTTAAAACTCACTCAAAGGTGAAACAGATTAGACCCCACTAACATGCAGTTCACAAGCTAAGGAGTGAGTCTGAAAATACCTCTTAGAATTTAGCAACAGTACATAAAACAAGCAAGAGGCCATGGGCCTAAAGGAACCATTACAGGAATGCTCGTGGTTTATCTGATGGTAGACCCAAAGACGGACTGGAAATAACAGCACCAGAGGGAAGCTGAGAACTTTCCAGAACTGAAGGGATATAGTCATCCTCAGAAGTACACTGGATATTGGGCAAGAAGGAAAGGAAATATGACATAAGACTATGGAGTAGATATGTTATGTTGTCTTCTCTGAACGGCTTTAAACTGTGTGAGGACAGTTAGCATCTGCAGTTAGATTAAGTGGGCAAATGCCTAGAGATCAACATCAATCCTCCCTTAACATTCTACCTGAAATCCCGTGTGTCTACACCTAGAAGTGTCAAGACAGGAAAACCCTGCACCTCTTTTTTTTTTTTAAGCAGTGGGTCTGAGCTGTCTTTGAACTTTCGTACCTAGGTGTGCACTGATGTCGATGAGTGTCGGAACGGAGCGTGTGTTCTGAATTCTGTCTGCATCAACACTCTGGTAAGCGTTTCTAATAACAGGTTCAGAAGCGGGCAGGTGGGTGTGGAGATCGTAACTCCAAACACGCAGGCCATATGCACGTGTAACATTTCGTGGCAGAGCGAGGGCAAAGTCTGTGCTGAAAGCCTGTTTACTGTAGGAGTCATTTTAGAATTCGTTTTTATATTAAAAAGCCAAGTTCTTCATCCTTTGTCAAATGTTTCTGTTCGTTGACAATTAGTTCCTGTTGTCATCACTGTGAAAATGTTACTGGTCGAAGCCCAGCTAAGGAAAGAAAGCTCCTTTGGGCTCCTGTCCACTGTGGCAGGGAAGGGGTGGCAATGACAAAGGCTCTTCTGTGCCATGTGGCAGCTGGTCGCCATGTGCCCACAGACAGGAAGAAAAGATGGGAAAATGCAGGTCTTCGGGTAGCTCTGTCCTCTGCCACCTTCCTGAATGGAACCCCTGAGGCTCAGACTTGGGCTCCCTTCCTTGGTTAAGCCCTCCTGGAAAAGCCTCATATTATACACCAAGAGCTGGGTCTGCTAGGGGATGCCAAAGCAAATACTGATGGCAAAGCTGGGCATCGTTCACCTGAAGAGCCTGTTAGGTTCTGTTAATGGTTCCGGATTTTACTGGTAGCTATGGGATCATCAAACAATAGTAGTTTTTATTTTCTTTTGAAAGAAAAATTTTCAAAAAGTTATTCGCATTTAATTTAAATGCTTAGTACTTAGGGAAGTCTGTAATTTAAATACTCTGGCACAGGCTTTATTCCAGAAGTTCCTATTAACCGTGTGAGCATTAAAGATGGAGCAGAATAGAATAACAATGAAAGAATAACCTGATTCTTCTCGGTTACCAAAACGCTTACAAAAAGACGTCTTTCTAATGCACCATAATTCTCTGGGAAAGCTGGTTAAGTCCCATCTCATTCCCTTGCAAGCAGAAGTCCTCTATAAACATCATCACTTTCTTTAGTTCTCAAGAGAGCCCGGTGAGTGGGCAGTAGTATGTGGTGCCCAGTTTATGGATTAAGGCTGCAGTGCTGGGATGTTGCGCGATTACGCTGAGGCCACACATCTCCTTAGGTTCCGGTCCTGCTGCCGAGTCTGAGGCCTTTGCCAGTATGCTATGACCACTTGGGAACACAGTGGTACTTATGCTTTTTAGACTTTTTTCAGGACAAAGCTTGATATAAAGATAGTTACAGAAGCCACCCAGAGAGAGGAAAAACAACAATGGATAGAATTCCAGAGAACCCCAAGGTGAGGGGGTAGGCAAGAGAAAAAGAGCAGAAGCCGTGAAAAGGAAGGAGTGTGCCCAACAAACTGACAGATTATTCCAAAAATCACTGGGAACGGTCATCGGCCTTGACGGTCAAGAGGTCCACAGCCATTAGAATTGTCCAACTGCGGATTAGCTAGTCATTTGAGCTTTGTGAGTGAATACACCCTGAAATGCCATCATGCAGTTGTGCCGACCATACTTAGGAAGTGATGTATTTATGTGTAAAACAAATATTCAAAATGAAGGGGGAAGGTCCCACCTATAATACCAGTACCTAGGGGCCTGAGGCAGCAGGTTCACTTGAAGTTCAAGACCTAAAAACCAAACAAAGAGAGGTCATTACAATGAGGTGATAGCCATGCTGTGTAAATTAACTGTGGTAATTATTTCACAATGTAGATATCATCGCGCTGAAAAGTTTAAGTATGCACAATTTCTGAGCCAGCGAGATGGCGTGGCAGGCAAAAGTGCTTGCTGCCAAGCCTAACATTCTGTGTTCGATTCCTGGGACCTACCTGGTGAAAGGAGAACACTGACTCCCATCGGCTGCCCTTTGATTTCCACACACATTTCATGGCACTCGACATCCTCCCTCCAAAGAAACCCGCTATGTATAGACTTTTATTTGCTAGTTGAATCTCAATAAAACTGAAAATATTTAATAGGAAAAACACTTTGAGGGGCTGAAAAATGGCTCAGGGGTTAGGAGTACTTGCTGCTCCTGCAGAGGACCAGGATTTGGTTCCCAATATCCACACGGAGGCTAACAATCTGTAACTCCAGTTCCAGAGGACTGACACCCTCTTCTAGCCTCTGGAGGCACCAGGCATGCGTGTGGTGCACATACAGATGTGCAGACAAAATATTCATACATTTGAAATAAATCCATGGATATTAAAAACAACTCTAAAAATTATGTGTATTGATATATTTTAACTTTAAAAAAAATTAAGCCAGGCAGTGGTGGTGCACGCTTTAATCCCAGCACTTGGGAAGCAGAGGCAGGCAGATCTTTGTGAATTTGAAGCCAGCCTGGTCTACAGAGTGAGTTCCAGGACAGCCAGAGCTACACAGAGAAACCCTATCTCAAAAGATTACTACTACTACTACTACTACTAATAATAATAATAATAATAATAATAAGTCCTCTTTTAGTCTGCAAAGTGCTCTGTGGAGCCTACAGCTTCTTTGCTTCTTCCTAGATAACCTACCTCATCAGAACTTCTCAGGGTAAACCATCACCGTGTGTATAGAAGCCAAAGGAACCGTTATTTTTAACCTTACCTTTTAAGCAGGCCATCTCCCTATCCCAGAGTGACCTCCGTCATTTTGCCTCCCAGCACCTCACTGCAACCTTCAGCCTCTCCCCTTTGCTCCTACGGTGGTGCTGGAAAGCCACCACCCTGCCTTCTCCACCTTCGGTCCTGGTTCTCTAATGGCTATGTGTCCAGTTGCAGCTTCCCACCTGGTGGCAGGTTTCCCAGCATGCACAGGAGGTTATGAGACATGCATGTGAGCAGAGAGCTATGGGTCGTTATGCTCGATCCTCGTGCCACCGAGTGGAGAAAAATGATCTTCACCCGACTCTGGCTTATCATCTCACCTTTGTCCCTTGTAGGGATCTTACCGCTGTGGGCCTTGCAAACCAGGGTACACTGGCGACCAGACAAGGGGCTGCAAGGCTGAAAGAAACTGCAGGAACCCAGAGCTGAACCCATGCAGCGTGAATGCGCAGTGCATTCAAGAGAGGCAGGGGGATGTGACGTGTGTGGTAAGCTCTTGATGCACTTGGCCATCTTCTTCTTTCCTTGAAAGCATTGCTCTCCCCGGTATCTACTTGCTTCAGGGTCAAAGTGCGCCAAAACATAAAAGCTGTAGTCCAGACAAGCACAGAATGTATTATAATTGGCTCAGTTAGGTTTCTGAGCGACACTCTGAGGCCCCTCTGACCTTGATCTCTGCCCTTTCTCTACCTCTTGGCCAAGGAGCAACCAGCCATGTGGGCAACTGAATGGTGGAACCCCTACTAGGATACCAGTTCCCTATGGCCTTCTGTGGGATTTTGCCTAAAATGCCAACCGCTGAGACATGGGAGAGGTGGGAGAGCCTCCCTCCCTCCTGCTTTGTCCCCTGCTTATGCTTTATGGCGTCCCTATTGTCATTCATAACTGTCCTCACCTGTAGATGTCCTGTGTTATTGTGGCCTCACACTCTGGAGCTGGGTGGGAGTGTAGAGGTGGAGGAGAAGAATAATGGAAACTGGAAACGGTCACCCATGGGTGGGTGGCATCTTCTCTGTGGCCCTCTCAACCCTGCTCCAGGCACAGCTCTTACCTGAACCCTCTATAAAGAGACCTTTCCCCACAACCTATTCCCAAAGCTAGGACCAGAGTCCTCAGAGGCCTTATGCACTAGCATCTCAGCTGTCTTGGGTTGTTCTTTCTCTGTTAGGGGTCTCCAGGCACACAGTAAGGAAGCTTTGTCCATGGTGAGCTCCTCTGAGAAGTGTGGAAATTTCCCCTCAGGGACAGGGACAGGTATCATGGCATACGTGTGCAAGCGCACACACACACACACACACATACACACACACATAGACACGTAATGCCAGCACTTGGGAGGTAGAGGCAGGCTGGTCTCTGTAAGTTCAAGGCCAGCCTGTTCTACACAAACTCTGGGTCATAGAGAGTTAATTTCAGACCAGCCGGAACTGCACAGTGAGACCATGTTTAGATAGATAGATAGATAGATAGATAGATAGATAGATAGATAGATAGATAGACAGACAGACAGGAAAATTCCCATCGCATTCCTCAAATTTACACTTCTTTATCTTTCTGGCTGCAAACTTCCTCAGTCATCTTATCACTTTTCAAATCAGAAAATAAGATTGAAAAGTTAAAAAAAAAAACAGTATAATAAAGTCAGCCATCATAGTAGTATTAGTATTCTGGGGCAAGATCCGGAGAATGTGCTGTCAGAGAAAGAGAAAGAACCAAGCCTTCCCCTAATCCTGATGGTTGGCTGTGCTTTTACATACACATACTTCTTTTAAAAGTCATTCAAAAGTAAGTATATATCTGTGCTTAAATTCTCATTTTCTGTGAGCAAATTGATGGCTCCCCTGGGATGGTGGGTGATGGGGCTCTTAATATGTTTCTGAATTTGTAATAAGGCACAACGACAGATGGTAAAGGATTAATAAACTCCGTGTGACTACTAAAATAATTTAATCTGCCAGAAAATGGCTCATTAAAATTGTATTTGTTCCTAGAGGAAATTTTTTCCCCATTAAAATGAGTGGAGGACTGGACCCACAACTGAATTTTCCAGGCCCTGGGAAGGTGCTATGGAAGTCCTTGAGTGGGGCGGGGCTCTGGGGAGGGGCCTCTGGCACAGGGGCAGGACTGACTCAGGCTACACTGGGAGAGCAGAGGAGGGGGACACGTATGGGGCGCCAGGTATGTTACAGGCAGGAAAATACCTTATTGCTATTGAGAAGCCAGGAAATTTCCCAGAGATCTGTTCCACGCTGCTGGTCCTGACTCTTCAACTTTCTCCCGCCTCTTCTCGCCTGTCCATTCTGGTTCCCGCATTGGTGGCTCTCAGGCTTTCTGTGTGCAGTCTGCTCTCTTTCTTCTCCTCTCCCTGTCCTTCCTCACTCCACCCCCGCTGGCACTCCTACTCCCACATCCGTCACCCCTTACCTCCCATCCATCCCTTACCCCCTTGCACTGGCCCCACCTCACACCTGACAGCTTTTAGGAAGGGTTCCCTCTATCTTAATGAGTCAAACATCCTGTTTCTGGGGCACCTTGGATACTCAAGGGAGAACTCAAAAGTGTACATTAACCAAATGCAAGGGCTTGAAAGGCTTGAGGTTAATGCTCCAAGTTCTGAGAGCTTGGTCAAGGCACTGACCCAGGTTGAGCTCATGTGACTCTTGCATAAAAGGGACAATGATGACCTTGCAGTGTCTTCTTAAGGACTGGAGAAAATGGCTGGGAAAATCCACTTTAGAAAAACTGTCAGCAGATAGGCTAAAGAAATGACTCAGCAGGCAAAGGTACCCTCCACCAACCACACACACACACACACACATACACACAACATACACAAATGCACATACGCACACCCCAGACACACACATGCACATGCACATACACACAGAGACACATACATATGCACACACACGCGCAAATGCACAACTGCACACCCCCCACACACACACACGTACACAAACATATACACAAACACACTTGCGCACACACACACACACTTAATCTCCTGTCCTTCCAGGCAACACTGTAAATGTAATTTTAAAAACTGAAATAAAATCGTTGCTTGCCACCTCATCTGTTGGAGTAAGGCTTACTGTGTTGGCTTTCTGGGCAGCAGGACACTCAAGGGGACATCCCGGAGGGGAAGGTACACAGAGCCAGCACTGGCCACACCGTGGGAACCACCTCTGTTCAAAGAAAAGGGTGTGATCAGAGATAGAGCACCTTAAACTTTCCCCCTTTGGGTGGAAACTGATCCAGAAGAACAGATTCAGATACAAGCCTGTGGCTCAAAAGTGGTGAACGCTGCAGCCCCCCAGGCCCTTCAGTCTTGATTTCAGAAAAGAGGAGACAATTGGACAGGCACATGGAAAACACTTGGAGCACAGCCCCAAATTAGGAGTACCTTTGGAACTGGAAAGATGGCTCAGCAGTTAAGAGCACTTGCTGCTTTTCTGGAAGACCTGGATTAAATTTTCAACACCCGTGTGTGTGTGTGTGTGTGTGTGTGTGTGTGTGTGTGTGTGTGTGTGTTACAATCCCTGTAACTACAGTTCTAGGGGAGCTACTGTCCTCGTCTGGTCTTCTGGCTTCTAAGGGCACTTGCACATACATGGTACACATATATACTCTCAGGTGCCCACTATACACATTAAATTGATAAATCAACAATTGGACTCAGAATTCCAGGAGCTAGACGGGTACACACGTAGAAGGACAAACGCACTGAAGTGATCTAAGGCAACACCGTCAGCCACAGCAAAGCTGTTGGAAACCTGACGCCCGCAATGTCAGCCGAGGCCTGTCCAGCGCAGCCTTGTCTCTAGCCGATCTGTGGCCACTCAAAAGAACAACATGGATGTCCATGGAGAGATACAGGGAGAATGCCAAAATAAAATGTCACCTTGTTTGTTTAAGCTGCAGAAGAGTATACACAGCTAAATGTGTGCAGACAACTGAACGAGAAGGCAAAAGGGCTGTGTACCTGCGTGTCTGCGCGCAGACCACCTCTGAGTGTGTGCACGAGAGTGGATTGCCTTCGCTTGTCTGAGCCGCAGGAACAGGCGTCAGAGGGAACGTTCTCTGTCCCTCTCCCTTTGAGTCTTTGTAGTTTCGAGTCATTAAGTCTATTTCCATACAACTATAAACTGTTTTCTGATTTTCTTGTTTTGTTTGTTAGTATGTAGGAGTGGTTCACATACACACAAGTAAGACCAGGTGTCTTCCTTTATTTCTTGCCACCATATCTTTTTGAGGTGAATTATCTACTGAATCTGGAGCTCACTGATGACACAGAATTATCTGGCCAGCAGACCCTAGGGAGGCTCCAGTTGCCACCTCTACAGCACCAGAATTATGAACATGAGCTACTGCTAGCCTTTTCTGTGGGCGCGGGGGACCCAAAATGTTGCTTGTGCAACAAGCACCTTACTAAGACTAAGACACCTTTCCAGCCCCTGTTTAATTTGTGGGAGACAGAACCTCATATAGCTCAGGCTGACTCTTAACTCACTATTTAGCTGAGGATGACATTGAACAGATTCTAATCCTCCTGCCTCCATCTCCTAGCCCTGAGATTACAGGCAGGGTCCAGCATGCTTAGCACAACTGAGTTGTTAAATCCCACCCATCCTAGATGTGAGGGCTCCTGGATCTTCCCCCTGGGGACCCTCACACAGGGGCAGAGACCAAATGAGTCCCCTGCCTCCTTGGGGGCTGTTTTTCCAGGCCTCTAATGGACTCTCCCTTTGCAGTGTGGTGTTGGCTGGGCTGGTGATGGCTATGTCTGTGGAAAGGATATAGATATCGACAGTTACCCTGACGAAGAACTGCCGTGCTCGGCCAGGAACTGCAAGAAGGTAAGAAGAAGGGCAAAATACCCTGTGGACATCCAAAGCTGCCTTGTACGGCTTTGGGAAAGTTCTACTGGTTCTACCTAAAAATTTTGTAGTAGCTGCACCTCAGATGAAGCCAACAAAGCATCCACTAGCTAAGCCAGGGAGCCACACTCAGTCTTGAGGTCAGAAATCCTTTTTCTGACATGAGACACATGGGTGGGATGTGACTCTGAGCTCTTTTCCCCACCAGGATAACTGCAAGTATGTGCCAAACTCGGGCCAGGAAGATGCAGATGGAGACGGCATTGGAGATGCGTGTGATGAGGATGCGGATGGAGATGGGATCCTGAACGAGCAGGTACCAGCCCTGTGGGGCGAGCATGAACATGGCAGCTCACCAGGGATTGTGGAAGCCAGTCCCTGAGATGAGTCATCCCACACCTCAGTCTTCATGCCCGTGTCTGCACAGCATTGCAGCTGGTCCTCTAAGAGCCACGGGTGTTTAAAATATAAAACAGACAGCCCTGGGTAGCCCCAACAGTGAGGCAGGTATAAGTCTGTGTAAGTACCTAAACACCTTCTTGCTGTCTAGGACAACTGTGTCCTGACTCACAATATAGACCAAAGGAACAGTGATAAGGATATCTTTGGGGATGCCTGTGACAACTGCCGGACTGTCCTGAATAATGACCAGAGGGACACCGATGGGGATGGGAAAGGAGACGCCTGTGATGACGACATGGATGGCGATGGTAGGTTTGACCGCTCAGCCTTTTATCTGGAGTTCCTGTGTCCTTTCGACCTCCCCAGAGTGGGCCTAGACATGCTGACTCAGGATCCCCTCTAATGTTCCCTCTGACCTATGTCTGCTGGTCCAGTAACTCTAGATGTTTCTGGTACTTTATACTGAGAGAGTACTTTCTACTAGTGTCTTGTCAGGGCTGTGTCTATAGGGCATCTGACTTCCTGGCTTCTCCCCCACTTCCCCACTCCCTCGACTCCTCAACATAGGAGAGACCTGGGAATGGAGACAGGAGTAGGGTCTGTTGTGGAATATTACTTTAACTATGTAACTATGTGTTACATCTGTTTACGCTGCATGTGTTTAACTATGTATAGATGGGTTGGGTCTGCTTCATCTTACCTGCCTAAAGCACCAGATTGGTCTAATAAAAAGCTGAACAGCCAATAGCTAGGTAGTAGCGGGATAGGTGGGGCTGGTGGGTAGGGAGAATGAGTAAGAGGAGGAATCTGGGCTCCGGAGAAAAGAGAGAAATAGGGAGAAAGACAGGAAGACACCCAGGGCCAGTCAGCCAGGCAGCTGCCAGACAGACAAACATGGAGGAAGCAGAAAAGTAGGACATAGAGAATGAAGGGTAAAAAGCTCTGAGGCAAAACGTACATAAGAGAAACAGGTTAATGTAAGTTAAGAGAGGTTTTGGGATCAGCTTAAAGTAAAGTCAAGCATTCATAACTAATAATAACTCTCCATGATTTCGGGGTGTGGTGGGTAGTCCAAGAAAGCAGGCTGCAAAGGCCAAATACTGTACCCTGGGGACAGGCTCCTCCTGAACGCAGGCCAGGAAGATGTGGCCAGCCCCTGCCTGCTCTGGGATGTCATGGTGGTTGCCCTGCCCAGCTCTGGGACTCAACCCTGGGGACTTTCTGTGAGGTCCATGCCATCGACAGCTCAGAAGCCTCATGGAGCTGGAGGAAGGGCATTCTATGCAGCATGGTGTCCACAGCATATGATAACTCTTGTTCAACGGCAGCCTAGGATCTGAAATTCTGAAAACATAGTACACCACTGGAGGAACCTCATCTTTATGCTTTTCTGTTTTAAATACCACCCTCTCAAACACACACATTCACTCCTCCCGAATACACACACATTCCTCCCCTAAAGCACGGGTCTACCTTGGATTAGCTAGAGTGACCACCTCTCTGCAGTAGTATGCTGATAAACCCGTTCTGTAAAATGCCCTGTCCTGTGGCATTTGTCCACTTCTACAATATTGCTCTCGTCACCATTGTTGGTTTCAAATGCCGGTGAACATGGAACTGAGAAACAGGGATTCAATAGGCCCCCGACCCAACTCCTGCACACCACTGCCCAAAGGCCTTTTGTCTCCATTCCAATTTAGACACTTACGAGGTCCTCTTTCGCTGGGTCAGCCCACTCAGGCATCATGGCCTCCTTCTCTGGATGCTGTCACAACCCTTAACACCTTAGACAAATTGGAGTTTGTTGGAGAGCTGTCTTAGAGAGCTGTCCATGCTGGAGCCTCACAGTAGCCTTCCTTTGAAGTTACCTCCAGATACTGCGAAAGATGGCAAAGTAACAACAGCCCGGCAGGAATAAGTGGCCCAGCCTGGCTTCTCATCAGCTAGAAGTCTCCATGCTCCACCCTTTTCTATAGCAGTCTCTTGACCCATGGTAGAATTCTGTTCTTGCAGGAATAAAAAACATTTTGGACAACTGCCCCAGAGTTCCCAACCGTGACCAACGGGATCGGGATGGTGATGGTGTCGGAGACGCGTGTGACAGTTGTCCTGATGTCAGTAACCCTAACCAGGTTAGTAAGACGGGGTTCATGCTATGGACTGAACTCCCTCATGTAAAGACTCGCTAGTGATCATCGGGAAAAGCCCAGCCAAGCTGTTGGCCAGTTCTTTGCTGATGTATCAAGGCTCAGGTAGAAAATGACATGCATTAGGCCTGAGAATGAGGGGACCGAAATGATCCACACGAGACGCTTATTGACAACCACACTGATTAAACCAATGAAAAGGCTTTTTTACTGATGGTCAGACCCAGAGCGGGCTTATGCCTCTGAAAGGTCTCTTAGTGCCCAAGCTTAGGGATGCAGAGATTTAAAAGCAAAAAAGCCTCAAAGACCATAATTTACATCAAAGTTAGATGAAGGTCATGGTAACCTTGAAACATCCATTCATGGCAGAACACAGTAATTATTTTAGACATAACATGCCAATTATTTTTTACTCATATTTTCCTAGTTATTTGAGTTTGATTATTTTGGTTAACACATCTAGACCGTGGTCAAGGGCATGGAAATCTCAAACGTGTTGCCAAGGCAGGTGTGATCATGGAGGGAAGGGGGAGAGAGGGCTGAGAACTGTCTAAGCACACAAAGTCATCGGTGTCAGGACAAGATGGCGCTGCCTAAATCAGGACAGGCACTCCTGAGACCCTTGGGAATCACCTCACAGACACACAGCACTGAAAATATTAGTCCAAGAGCCTAGTGATGCCCAAGTTTCTCCTGTCAGGGAAAACTAGAAACACGATGTGAGCCTAACCGCAGGCCCCTTTAGTTCCTAAATCCATGTCTGACTTTGCAGATTAAGATGCTTTGTTTCCTCTCCCATACACCCACTGCTTGGATCCCTGGGCGTGGTGCGTAGTCTGTCTCTGAAGCCCTGAAAAAGAAGAGGGACCCTGTTACCCATTGTGCCTTACTGTTTATGCTGTCTCAACTCCGAACTGCAGCCACAACATAGAGTCAATGTGCTTTGACCCCATGCCTGTGGCTGGTTCCCTCCCCCACCGTGTCAGAGCTCCCTGTTTCTGCTTGCCACTGTGCCACCCAGAACCCTTCCTAGGCTGCTCAGCTGGTGTGTGGGCAGCCCCTCCATGAAGCCTGATATTTTAAAAGGCTTTTTTGAAAATTCAGCATTGTGCCTACACCAATATGGTGTTGTCCTTTTGCAGTTTTGTACCACCCTAGCATCCAAGAAACAATTCCTGAAACCCAGGGATGATGAGCCAGGCTTGCCTTCTCAGGACTAGCCCGTGCATGCAGGCCCGGCAGCAAATAACGGCTTCTGCTCTCTTTGCAGTCGGACGTGGACAATGATCTGGTTGGGGACTCTTGTGACACCAACCAGGACAGGTATGGCATGCCTCTCAGATGCAGGAACACAGGTGTGGGAGATCTGGGGAGAGTGGAAATTGACAGAGTCTTTTGCTGGCACTGTGCTCGAGGATCTCTGGATGGATCAGGTTGCTGGGAGACAGTGGCTGCCACCTTAGCTGCAGGCCACTGTATCTCCCCGAAAGTACTATGCAGGGAGTGGTGGTTTCAGCTCCACCCAGTGCTTTTGCCAAAAAAGATGTAACATCATGGAGCCTTGCAGGATGGCTTTGGAGTAAGGCAGCCGGATGCCATTCGTGACCTAATCTCTCTGTACCTCAGTTTCATTACCTGTAAATATATAGCCCATGGGCTGTTATGGAACTGAGTTAGCTCAGGAAAGGTACCTTTTGTGGTTCCTGTTGTACAGCTAGCACCCGGTAGACCTCTTCATTATCCTATTGGGAAAGTTCACCATCACCCCAAGCCGAGGGGCTTGCTAAGACCCCACTGGTGCATCCCAGCCTAGTGAACTCAAATGTTTCCTCAATCTCTTAGAAGCCCATTTAGAACAGGAGAGACAATAACCACACTTTATAGGTTAAGCGAAAACCCAAAATAATACAGAGGAAGCTCCATCCCGGGGCTCAGAATAATACAGGGCCATCCCTGGGCACCTTGTGGAAGATGGTGACTGCTGTCGGTACCGCAGCACAGGCAAGGCTGTCAGTGACACAGTCTGACACTGGCTGTCTATCTCTCAGAGCAGAAGGTAGGGCTGGCGCCTGACAGCTACCCTAAATGATGTGTTGTATGCATCAAGAATGTTCCCAGTGGCGGGTCACCATGTACTCTGATTGCCATCTATAGAAGTTCCTAAAATAGCCTATCCCTCCAGCCTCTAGATATTTGCCTAAAACAAATGACTCATTCTGCAATATTTTAATTCCCATGAACTTGAGCCACACCGGGAGGGGGCTAGGAACTCCATAGAGATAGCAGGGCCCTGCGGATGGTGCTGATCCACCCCCACCCCCCACCCCGTTAGCTCTTTTGCTATGAAAAGTGCAGAAATTGGCTTCCTCAGCCACAGCGTTCCAACGTCCATGTTGAACTCAAGACTCTCTGGGACCCTTCTGTCCTCTGTCAGAACAGACGGGCTTCTCTCTGTGCCTTCTCCTAGAGGGTGTAAGAGCTGTTTCTAGGACTGGACAGGCCTTAGCGGAGCAGAGTGAGAAAAGAATCCATTCTTAACCCTCGTAGCCACGTAAGGTCCCAGAAGACTCAGAGGGTCCTTCTGGAGACAGAGCGGTTGTACCACCCCACCCCCATGCTGCCACCCACCACCCCTCCCACTCCACCCTCCATCCCCCATGGCCCTTCATCATGGAAAGAAGAAAAGTCAGGCAGATAGAGAGAGAGCTTCCTGAGCATCATTTAGACCAGCCCTGGGGTACAACCAGTGCACACTTACTTCTGGGGAAAGAGTGGCCCTCTTCTCTGCTACCCTCCCCATGGCATTCAGGTCTTAGTCCTCATGAAAATCAACACAATAGAAAGCACCAGAGGACTTGGCCCCCGGAGCCAGGTGCGTAGGATGGCCTTTCTACAGGGGTTAAAATTGAACCACTCAGTCTCCAAGCTGCCCTTTGAGGGAGGTGCTGTGTTTATCGCTATCTTGTAGATAAAGACTGCACCTCTCAGGTCCGGCATCAAGCCCGAGCTCACGGCTCACCAAGGCCTGAGTAAGGACTCACACGCATCTCCCCTCTCTGCCTTCACGTGTGCATTCACACCTCTTTGGAGTGAGGTGTCAGCCAGCAGTCCTTCGAGACGACAGCAGCCGGAGTAACAGATCACAGAAATAGACTCTTATCTTCAAACAGGAAGCGGCTGGCTTCTTTCGGGAGACGGGAGATGTGGGGGAGTTGTTTCTGGGGCTGCTTTATCAAAGAAAGGTCTGATAGGGTCTGATAAAGCGCAGCCTGCTGCCAGCCCACCCAGACTCCTCCCTGGGAGAGTCTCTCCTGAGCTGTAACTTTTCTCGGCAGTGACGGTGACGGCCATCAGGAC
This sequence comes from Myodes glareolus, assembly GCF_982192425.1. NCBI lineage: Eukaryota > Metazoa > Chordata > Mammalia > Rodentia > Cricetidae > Myodes > Myodes glareolus. The sequence continues at coordinate 20,027,950 of NC_142040.1, read as the reverse complement.
AGCACAGACAACTGCCCCACCGTCATCAACAGCGCCCAGCTGGACACGGATAAGGACGGAATCGGCGATGAATGTGATGATGATGATGACAACGATGGCATCCCAGACCTGGTGCCCCCTGGCCCAGACAACTGCCGGCTGGTTCCCAACCCAGGCCAGGAAGATAGCAACAGTAAGCATGCCTCTCCCAGAACCGACTGGTGCACACACTGTAGCCACGGGAATGGGAAGCCTTGCAGACTTTCCCAGGGCGTCCTCGGCTTTCCCGCTCCCCAGCGGCTTCTGCTTCAAATCCGGCTTGTGTAGACAGCAGACATCTGGTAGACAGCAGTCTGCAACTGGGTCAGAGCTGATCAGCCTTGCTGCTTCCTGAGCTGTCCTGGGATGAGAGCACACAGAACATGACTCAGCCACACGCTACAGATGGGTCCCCAAAGGCCCTCAGTGCAGCTCTGGTCTTGCTTGTTTCTGCCCCTGGGAGTCAGGAAAGGGAGAAACACACAGCCCATACACCCGTGAGGACCAAGCAGCTAAGGAGCCATGTGCACTAGGCCAGATGTGGAATGACACAGGCAGAGAGGGCTCCTCCCAGTAAAGTAAACGCAATGTGTCCGCTAACGTGCCAGCTGAGCCCAATGCACCTGCAGGGCACATTCAACTTAGGGGACACCAAACTGAGCCTTAAAGATATTCTGGAGATAGTGTTTCCTGGTTTTGTGCATGTGTTAGACGTTTGCCCCAGAGAAGGTCAGGCTTAAGATCTACCAGACAGTGGAAGTAACTGCAAGTCAGAACTGTCTGGGGAAGAGCGGGAGAAACCTTTTAGGCTGGTGTTCTGAGAAACTCCAGGTGGTTTTAGATGGCCTGATTGGCTGTCATGAGGGCTCCAGGACGTTTCCACCCCTGCCCAGCCCCCTTCTCTGCTGAGGAGGTGGGTCTCAGCATCACTGCCTCCTCTCTTCCCTCACTCAGATGACGGAGTAGGGGACATCTGTGAGGCTGACTTCGACCAGGACCAGGTCATCGATCGGATTGACGTCTGTCCTGAGAATGCAGAGATCACCCTGACAGACTTCAGGGCCTACCAGACTGTGGTCCTGGACCCTGAAGGGGATGCCCAGATTGACCCCAACTGGGTGGTCCTGAACCAGGTACACATTACACGTTGGCAGCAATTCCATTCAGCTTTTCTGCCTAGGCCATCCTGAGAGTGGTGGGCAGCAAATGGAAGGCATTGACTACCGCATGGTTCTCCTCTCGCCGTATGCTCCTCCTGGTGGCCTTGTGGCACTGTGCTTTCGTGGAAGATGGAATTGATGCTCCCCAAAACTGCTGTGGTTGATCATGGTGGCACTTCAGCAAGTGGCTGTGAGGGCCACAGTTAGAGCTTCAGCGATATGACCCTTATCTCGTTCCTCCTCATCTCTCCAGTCAACTGCCTCCTGCATGCACCCCTAACTGTGCCCCTGAAGAAGGCACAGGGCCTTGTAGAGTCTCCAGAGTCACAAAGCACATCACAGTGTCTAACCAAAGAAACCCCAGGGGAGAAAGGGTTTGTCTTCACTCAGAACTCCAAGTCATATTCCATTGTTGTAGGGAAGTCAGGACCGGAACCGGAAGTAGCTAGTGACATTACGTTCGTGGTCAAGAACGGAGAGAAATCCACGCATGCCTGCCTGGTCCTCCTCTCCCTTTCTCCACTCACTTAGTCCTCGACCAAAGTCACAAATGGTGCTACCACAGAGGGCTGAGTCTTCCTGCACCGATATAGTCAAGACAATTCTCCCCCACGGATATGCACACAGGACACCCTGACCTTGACGGTCCATTGTCGGGTGGCTCTTCCAGGTGATTGTACGCTCAGTACCACACAACCACAAATGTCCGTCGGAACGTATGTTGTCTGTCCCCTACCTGGCTCAGGGTTTAGTAAATCAGCCGATGTGACAGTATTAGCAAAAGTATTTGCCGTCAACACCGAGCTTTCTCTAAGCCTTCTTGCCAGGCATCTCCTTTAAGTAGGTATCACACAGAACAACGTGTTAGATACCAGACTGGATACAGTCGCTTTGGCACCTGAAGTCCCCGGCTGCCTTCAGTTCTCTCAGCCCCCTCAAGGGTGTCTGAACTCCCGCCCCTCTCTCCACAGGGCATGGAAATTGTACAGACCATGAACAGTGACCCCGGCCTAGCAGTGGGTACGTCCTGAGCCTCTGCCTGTGTGTGTAGAATTCTGCCAGCTGTTAGTGTGGCTTTTTCTAATTGCATCTGAACTCCTCAGGGTACACGGCGTTTAATGGAGTTGACTTTGAAGGGACCTTCCATGTCAATACCCAGACAGATGATGACTATGCCGGCTTTATTTTCGGTTACCAAGACAGCTCCAGCTTCTATGTGGTCATGTGGAAGCAGACGGAGCAGACATACTGGCAGGCCACACCGTTCCGCGCAGTCGCAGAACCTGGCATTCAGCTCAAGGTATTGGTGGCTTGAATCCCCATTCCTGCCTTTCTTCTTAAGCCCTTCGCCTTCCTTTAAATTTAGAGTTCTCCAGAAAGACACGAAGTTAATCTGAGAAATGGATGCGATCATGCTGGGCTCCGGGAGCCTAAAGTGACCTCCGTTTAACCAGCTACCTTTCAACCTGTGTGACTCTCAGGCTGGGAGTTTCAGGCTGAGTGGGGTCAAAGAGGTGGAGGTTTAGCCGTGGTTCTCAACCTTCCCAATGCTGTGACCTTTGAATGCAGTTCCTCATGTCGTGGTGACCCCCAACCATAAAATTATTTCCGTTGCTACTTCGTAAAACTATAATTTTGATACTGTTATGGATCGTAATATAAATATTTAGGGGCTAGAACTTTGATGAGTGGGTCCCGACCCCCAGGTTGAGAACCACTGGCTTAAGGCATACTTCCAGCAGACCATGGCCAATGTATTTAATCACAGAGATGGACTGTGCCACTCCTGCTAGGTCGGACAGAAGATACACTTTTGCAGTCAGACATTCGTTGGGAGCCCTTAGAATACAAACAGGCAGAGTCTGTTTGTACCAGAAGAAAGGTGGAGTGGATAGCACACTACTATCCGCTGCTGGGGCTGGGACCAGCTCTGTAGAAATGGCGTTTAAAGTTTATGCTTTTGCCAGCGTAAAACTGCGACCTGGCAGTGAGCATAGATTCACCTCCATGTTGACCTCAGACACCTGAAACAGGAAAGACCTTCAGGTCCTGCCCTAACACCTCTCTCGTGTCTTTGTCCAGGCTGTGAAATCTAAAACTGGCCCAGGGGAACATCTCCGCAACTCCCTGTGGCACACAGGGGACACCAGCGACCAGGTCAGACTGCTGTGGAAGGACTCCAGGAATGTGGGCTGGAAGGACAAGGTGTCCTACCGCTGGTTCCTTCAGCACAGGCCCCAGGTTGGCTACATCAGGTAGGCTGGGCCCTCCTGCTGTGGAGGGAGAGGGAAGCACACAGGCCACTCTCCAAACCAGAGCTTCCATGTTCCTGAGCACTCCCCACCTCTGAGAGTCCACAGCGGTGAAGACACCGGGCTTAACTGCTCCCTGGACGGCAGAGCCAAGCTGCAGAGCAGGGGATACCTCAGGGAGCGCCGTGGCCTGGGATGTACTCTTAGGAAAGCGCGAGAGTGGGCCTGATGACTGGAACAGGAGAGAGGACAGGCAACTGAGACAGAATCCAGATGTGGATATCCAGATGGTGTCCTCCAGGCCCCATGTATTCCCTCTTCACACATGGTCACGCTGCCTGCTGAGCTTTGACCATCTGTCCCCTCTACTGGGTCATAAGGTCCAAAAGGCAGCATCGTTGGTTTGCCTGGCTTGTACTATGCACGGCATGAACTGTCCATCACGTGACTGATGTGATGGCCTTATTTCCCTATAGGACTATTTTTTTTTAACTAGGCCTGGGAGTTACAGTGGCTTAGGGCTGCATCTTTGGAATGCAGCCAGGCTTCAGGCCCTATCCTTGCAAAGCTACTGTGCTGTGCTTAGGAAACATATGGATTGCTGTTTGCTAGCCAGGGCAGGAAGGGGCCAGGTGGTCTGGTGTGCCCACTGAGAACCGAGAGGCGACAGCTAATTCACGTTCTGTCCTCTGTGTCACATGTCTGTTCACTCCACGGAATACCGGGCTTAATTGGTTCTTACCTGATGGAGCTCAATGTGCCTCTTTTGTCCCGAAACAAAATCACAGAAAATATGACCTAGCTGTGTATATAATTTAAAAAAAAAAATCAACCTGAACCCTAAAACTGCAAAGGGATGAGAATTGATTGCTATACAGCAGAATAGGAAATGTTTGGGCATAGCTACCCCAGAGGACAAAGGAAAAGAGCCATTTGGAACCATGCCTAGAATCGCATGAGGGTGGCATCCAAACACAGAGTAATGTGTAGGAGAACTGACTATCACAAGGGCATTGCCAGTGCTGCTGTGTGGACCAGTTCTTAATTTCTGAACAAGACAAGTGCGCAGGCATTTCTCAGCGTACCCTGGGAAATTGAGTTTAACTTGAAGCCAGTGTAGATGGATGTTCAGAGGTAAAATGCAGTTCCCTCTCCCAGACCCAGCTCACCGACAGGCTCCACACCTCCCCGCATGTCAGGGGACACTCCACAACGGTACGGAGTACAGGATTCGCTTTGGTTATTTACTCCGGGATGTTTTAAGACATCGGGGGCTTCTGTCACTCAGTGCTACTATGACAACCGAAATACTCCACAGCTGCCTAAAGCTGTGTATGGGGTGCTGTCTCAGTGAGAATTGGGGCTCTGAGAGTCCACCCAGGGACATCAGCTAGACCGGAGGAAGAACACGGGCTCTTCACAGAATAACATACAGACGTAAGAACTCCCAAGATAGTGAAGCCACAAAACCTCTTGTCTGTGATATCAGGTTCCTTCTTTTTAGCTCTCCAGCAAGTACCCATCAAGGTTACTGTGCTGGGCCTGCTGAAGACCAGTTAGGGAGACATGGATACTTGGCTCCTATGCCGGGGAACTTCTAATCTCAGTAGGGAGGGACCAGCTAGAGTCAGTGGGAAATGACATGTCTGTACGGAAGCCAACAGTGGGACCCCGTCCTCACCACGGGCATCTGTGCTGCCTGCAGGGTGCGGTTTTACGAAGGCTCGGAGCTGGTGGCTGACTCTGGGGTCACCATAGACACTACCATGCGTGGCGGTCGGCTTGGTGTGTTCTGCTTCTCTCAAGAAAACATCATCTGGTCCAACCTCAAGTACCGCTGCAACGGTAACCTTCATGCTTCTTACCTCTCAACACTACTGGGAGTGACCAAGAGAGAACCATATCTGTTTCTGTAGCACGCATCCTTCCCCAAAGCCCAGAGCTCACACCGAGTGCTTATTAAAACCTGACGTTCCCTGCATAGCATAAGCGAAAGGCAGAACCAGGCTTTCCTGTTTCCCAAATGTGAAAATTGAAACCCATAGAATTTAACTGCATGCCTTAGAGTTAGGGGTTCAGTGCGAAATTTATTCAGTTTAATTTACAGGCAGCCTTTCTTTTCATAAGACTCAAACATAATCACAGACTGAAAAGGCACTCTGCCGGCTAATTTTCCTTAGGCCTATGAGTAAGCACTGCTGGGCTTTAAGCCAGCAGTGTAGGACAAAGGCAGCCTGAAGTCGAAAATGGCTGCAAGCCTGTGGGGCTCTTGGGCGTGCTGACAGTGCCCCCTGCAGGAGGCCTTGCAGCATGCGGTGCGTGACCACAGGGTGGAAGGACCCCCCACTAACCGCTGCCTGATTCCTGTTGCAGACACCATCCCAGAGGACTTCCAAGAGTTCCAGACCCAGAGTTTTGACCGCTTGGATAATTAAACCGAAGAGGGAAGCTCACGACCGCTTTCTTAAACACTAAAAACATTACCTTTTCCAAACTTCCCATAATTTTCTTTATATTACTGTGGCTTTTCTTTTACCAGCCCAAATACATCACAACTTTTGATACAAATGTGGAAATAAAAAAGAGACTATTTCTAATAACCACGACACTCAGTCGTTCTAAAGTGAGCGCAGGTTTTGATGGTGCGTGTTGTTTTCTGGGGGAATCCTTGGTAAAAATGGAGTTCTTTCACTGATCATGTGTGTGAATGGGACGACCAGGCTAAAGGTCTTTTGGGGGGTGACCTTATATAGTACCACACTAAAACCTGTCTTCTGCTCATCTAGGGACCTCCTCATTCTGGGAAAGTCTCCAGGGCACCCTCCCTAGTCTTCCAGATGGAGTCACATTCTGAGAAATCAGGAGATTTGCCCTGATATGTGTGAGTGTGTGTGTGTGTGTGTGTGTGTGTGTGTGTGTATCATGATATCATATATATACATATACATATATATATATATATATATATATATATATATATATATATATATCCATCCATCCCTTCACCCTTCCTGTCACAACCTTCTACAGACACTTACTTATATATTTGGCTCCCCCTAGCGTCCTGTGAGTCCAATGGAAAAAAGAAACTTATTGTACTCAGGGTCCCATAGTACCAGGTATGAAGTAAACAGCCAACATTCACTGAGTTAGTAAATCGCTGTCTCTTAAGTAACAAGAACAGTGGGTTGTAGATGGGTCAGGTGAGCCCTCCTACAACCCTCAAAGCCACTCGGAATCCGTGCCCAGATGGCAGTAGAGCCGGTTGCTGTGTGTACAGGCAGAAGTTCCCTCATCCAGCTGGCTGTACGAACTGTTCTTACTTTCCAGTTGTCAGTCAAAGGTACACAAAAGTTTATAAGTCCCTCTGAAATTTAATTCCAAAGAAGTTTGGCAACTTATTTTGTATTATTTTTTTTTTTTTAGCTGAGGTCTCAAATAGACCAAACTGGCCTCAGAGATATCCCCCTTTGAAGCATCCCTCCTTTACAGATCACAAAAAAGCAGTTTCTGAGCCCTCAGGTACTCCCAGAACCTCAAGATGCTCTGAGTTTTCCTGATATGGGATTCCCCTCTGTATGCTGTAAATACCATTGGTGAATAAAGAAACTGCCTTGGCCCGTTGATAGGGTAGAGCAGAGCAAGGCAGGGAAAACTAAACTGAATGCTGGGAGAAAGAAGGGCGGAATCAAGGAGAAGCCATGGAGGCACCGCCAGAGACAGACATGCCTAAAACCTTGCTGGTAGGCCACAAACCTCGTAGTAAAATATAAAATACTGGAACTGGGTTAATACTAGATGTAAGAGCTAGCTAGCAATACACTTAAGTGATTGGCCAAGCAGTGATTTAAATAATATAGTTTCTGTGTGATTATTTCGGGGCTGAGTCGCCGGGAACTAACAAACGGCCACTACAACATTTCCAAGTCCATGACAGGGGTAGATTATACCTGTGTAGTATTGGATGATCTTTCCCTGGACCTCTTGGTGTTTTATGAGGCGTTATGAGGAAGGTTACAGTTCTTCTTCTGAAGAAATATTTCCAATCACTGAAGTCTACCAAATCAGGTTCATAAAATACAGTCATCTCCTAGGCACGTGTGTTGGCTGATCAGATCTGGGGAGTCAGGGTTTCACCTTTGCCCGTCCTCCAGCCCTTTCATTGCTCCCGTCCCCGCTTCTGTGATGCTCCCTCAGCCATGGCCGGGCGTGGGGAGTGATATAGATGTCTCTAAGGGTGGGGAGTGATATAGACGTCTCATTTAGAGCTGAGCACTCACCAGTCACATACTCTCTGCTGTGAACAGTTATGAGTCTCTGCATTAACCACTGTCCACTACAGCTGAAGCCTCCCCGGTCAAGGGTGACAACAGCCTTAGTCTATGGGCACAGACACAAATGTTTAGAAGGCAGTTTGTCAATATGTCAACTCAGCGAATCCACAATAGACTCCCCACATAGAGCATATGAGCTCCTGAGTCATAGGCTTTTGGTCAGGTTTATCTTGTACGGCATGGATTTCCCCCTGCACAACAGCCCTCAGACCCAATCAGAAAGCAATTGCTTACCCTACAACCATCATGCCCTGCTGCAGCAGTGGGAGCATTTTGCATGTCAGGTTGCTATTGAATCACACTGGGCCCACTACTGCGCAAGACCACTGATGTCTTTTCTCCCCCAGAAGTCTGCACTGTGCCTTCCCAGTGCTGTGAGGGCTGATGGGCAGATATTTTCTGGTCGGCTCTAGTTCTGCTTCTCTAAAAAGCCTCCTTTATTGCATCTGATATGAATGGCTCCAGGAGTTGACGCAGTCATAATCCTTCACCCACTCTATGAATGCCTTCCCATGCGTCTTCTCTCCAGATCGCTTCTGTTACTTGGGGTATAAGAGACATCACTGTATGGGAAAGCCCATGCCCGGGTGAAACTGCACAGAACATATGGGAGAACCCTTGGGGTAGAGAGGACATGCAGGGTATCAGGAGTGGCCCCAGTGCCTAGGGACAGTCAAAGAACTGGATGTGAAGACATTCTGTTTGTGCCTAAGAAGGAGAGGAAACCCTTGCATCTCCCACCCAGGGCACTAGCCTGTGTTTCACAGCATAAATGAATGCCCGCAGCTCCACTTCTGAGGTGAGCTACAGAGTCAAGGAGGGTGGCAGAGGTATAGAAAGTCACTATTATTTAAATTCCTTCAAGTATTGTTTTATGGTCCAAATTAGAAGGCTAATAGGGAAGTAAGTCACTAAATAAGTATAAATAAACAAAACCAAAATCTGACCCAGAAGTAAGGTGACTTGGGAATTATGACATGACCGGTAACACAAGCCGGAAGGAGGCAAGGTGCTGTTTAGAGCCTCGTGTGGGGTCCTAGCAACAGCGGCATTTTCTGGACTAAGTTTTGCTCATTTTACCTGCTCTTGCATGTGTCATCCAGTGTGTGGTGTGACAGGTGATCCTGTCACCCTGACAACCTGCAGATGCCGTTACAATGAAGCAAAGGTCAGTTAATGTTCATCTCAGTCATCTCATGTTCCAGGTAACACAGCCCACAGATGTGTCAGCCTCCAGCCCTGCTGTGGCTGCCCCCGTCCCCTCTGCCTGTCTGGCCTGCCTCAGTAAGGATAGGCTCTTCACAGATAGAGCGTTGCTTCTCTCCTCGGACTAAGTTCTCTCTTGGGTGAAAGTAGACTGTTTACGCTAAGGCTACCTGAAACCAGGAGAAACAAGTCTTCACTCTTTGCAAATAGATCATCTCATACATGTTGTAACAATGAAGAAACATTGAATAACGCAGGAGTAGGCAGGGGTGGGGGGAAAGAGGAGACATAGGTCCACAGATCACTCCTGACATGACCATGTCACACCTAGACCCATACTTTGAAGGCCATGTAGGATCCTCAAGTCCTCTTCTTTTATTTTTCTTTTGTTTACTTCCCCAAGCCCCAAGCTCCCACTCTTATGAGCTCATTTTGGGGTGCACAAAAGTCAGAAGAGCTTGTCGGTCACTGGCTCATCCACCAACAGCATTGCTGGAATGGGAAGCCTGGGTCTACACCCCATCCAAATGGAACAGTTGAACTCAGGGAAGCATGAGGAGGAAGGGGGTCACTGTCTCCAAGGGATGGGTTCCACACCTGAATGACCTCAGAGGTCAATTGTCTTCATTACTTTTCTGTGACTGTCGACACATGCTGACAAGGGTGACTTACAGAATAAAACATTTAATTTGGGACTCAAGGTTCCAGAAGGTTGGAGCCCGTGACCATCACGGCAGAGAGCACAACTTCAGGCAGGCAGGCGGGCAGGCGGGCGGGCGGGCGGGCAGGCGGGCGGGCAGGCTTGGCACCGGAGCAGTAGCTGATTCACATCCTGATCCACAGCATGAGGTGGAGAGAGCTAACTATTATTGCGCTTTTCAAATCTAAAAGCCCAGCCAGCTTCAAAGGTGGCTCTAGGGGCCCTGACTATCCATCCTCCAGTCACTAGAGGCAGAATCAGACAGTCTCAGATTCGGGTACAGAGAGGGGACTTCAAAGCAATCTGCCATTCCAGAGGGACCCTCTGGACTTCTGCTATTATTACAAGAGAAAGAAGTGATGAGCATGAAAGTCAAGGAAGAGTGAGAGGCTGGGGTATGGATCGGGTTGTAGAGTTCTTACCCAGCATGCACAGCCCTCTGGGTTCGAGCGCCTGCATCACATAACCTGGGCGTGGCAGCACACGCGTGTAACTGCGGTCCTTGGGAGGGAGAGGAAGAGGATCAGAAATCCAAGGTCGTATTCTCCATAGCAAAGCGGACGCCAGCCCGGAGTACAAGAGCCCCTATCTCAATAACTGACTGATTAAATAATTAATTAGAAAAAGCAATGAGTGGCAGAATATTGGCTAAGGAAATCTGAAGTGCAGGGCTGGAGAGGTGGCTCGGTAATTAAGAATACGTATTGCCCTTGTAGAGGCCCTCGGGTCGAACCAAGGTATCTATGTCTGGTGGTTCACAGCCAATTGTGTCTCCAGCTCTGAGGGGTCCAGTGCTCTCTTCTGGCCTCTCACATGCAAGATTCCCCCCCCCCACACACACACACAAGTATAAATGTAACTAAAATTAAAACACAGCATACCTTTAACACCACATGTCCAAGCTGAGATACATACGAGGAACTTGAAACAAGGCCCATTTCAGAGGTCGAGATACATACAAGGAACTTGAAACAAGGCCCATTTCAGAGGTCGAGATACATACAAGGAACTTGAAACAAGGCCCATTTCAGAGGTCGCCAGACCACAGTTGTGACTTCCTGGGGCCTGAGACCTTGGCTTCAGCTATTAACCTGCCAGAGCACTCGGTGCAGGGGCTGCTTCTGGACTCTATAGTGTGATGGGCACTGTGGCAGATGGATGGGAGTGACTTTAGGGGGAAAGGGTTGTGATATTGGCTCAGCTCATAGTTCCAGTCCATCATGGCTACCAGACCAGGAAAGACAGTGCCAGGCAGGAGCCAGAGGATGGCACACCCTTCAAGGCCTACGCCGAGTTAGGACATTTTACATTCAAACCATAAGACACGACAGAAACCCACTGTTGAGAGCAAATATGTCCACAAGAAGTCTTCTAGCTAAGTGTGAATGTCTGTCACCACATTTCCTAGACAGCTATTCATCTATCTGTCTGTCTGTCTGTCTATCTATCTATCTTCATTATCATCATTATCATCGGTCTATCCATCCATCCATCCATCCATCCATCCATCCATCCATCCATCCATCCATCTAATCTACCTGTTGTGTGTATTGTGTGCAAGACATACATAGCATGACATGTGTGCAGCAAATACATGCTGTGTGTGTGTATGTGTGCACTTATGCACATGAGTGTGTGCGTGTGTGCACCGTGCAGCACTCATGTGCCATGGTGTGTCTGGTGAGTCTGCTTTCACCATGGGATTCTGGGCTTGAGCTCACATTATCGGGCCTATGCACCAAGCACTTTTCAGAGGTGGGTCATTTCACCAGCCTGTTCACAAGGACATTATTTAGAGGGGTGGGGTGGGGAGCATATGGAGCGGAGCGTGTCCTGGTCCTTACCCTCCAGGGGCTTTCAGAAGAGCCCAGGACCGAGGGACTCTGGAGGGTTGTCTTCTCGTGCAGCACCCCACTGAATGCTGGAAGGGTGAGAGCAGGTGAGGACGGTGGGCAACAGCATATGGAAGAAGCTGACTACCACCTAGGCACACCCCAGCACTGGGAGGTAGAGGGGGAGTGTGAGTTCGGCCAGCCTGGGCTGCACAGCAAGACCTTTCTCCAAACAGTACAAACAAGTTGACCAAAATCTCTTCCACTAAGGCACTCCTTCCACATGCTTTTCCTAGACACTAGATATCTGCTAATTTCCACTCTGGTGATCATGAGAAAATGAGCAGATAGATGACAGACAGATAGGACAGATAGATAGATGATAAATAGAAGGGTTTGTGGACTTGTGAAGACCCACAGCATCAAATCACCAAGAGGTTGCCAGTGTACAGTTCTTTGTATATGATCCACTAGGGGGCAGCAATCCTCTAGAAATAGCCTTGTTCTCAACCAACTGCTCTTCAAGGTAATTTTTTAAAATTTGCATACAAATTATTCCTTTTGGTCATTCCAGATAAGTTTACTGTGGAGTGAGCCTTTCTCTTGTCCTTCCCTCTCCCCATCTCCCTGTTCTCCCTAGAATGTTCCCTTCTACTCCGGGACCCCCTTCTATACCACAGGCATCCTGGGAAAGTTCCTCCCCGGAGAGTAAGAAGAATGTCGTGTCTGAAATTATTTCTCTAGCCTCATCGCCATGAGCACAGAGCCATTCATCTGTCCACTCTCGTTCACTCATTCATTCTTTCCAGGCTCACTGAGCAATCTGCTCTGCTGTGCACCAGGCACCACGCTAGGCCCTGTGGTGGCCAGAACGACACAAAACACCAAGGCTTTAGGCCAGGCCTCTGTTCGAGGAAAGCCCTCATCATCTCATACTAAGTTCCCTTAGACTGGAAGCTTTCAAGCCTTTATCTCTGGCTCTTGCAGACATAACCAACCCATGGTCCATGGACCACGCACACCACAAGACAGTTATAAACTCAGTCCCACATGAAAATGCAAATTTAAAACATCAAGAGTTCTTTGGTTTGTTTTTGTATGGATATTTTTTTTCTCTGTGTGTGTATGTTTTGGTTTGGGTGGGTTTTGTTTATTTTGTTTATGTGTGTGCATGTATGACTTGGTTGTGGAGTTCTCAAAAGTGAACTTTGTTGATGGCTCAGTGGTTAAGAGCACTTGTTCTTGCTAAAGGTCCCAGGTTCCATTCCTAGTGTCCAAATGGTGATTCACAACTATCTATAACTCCAACACCTTTTTCTGACCTCCAAGGGCACTGCATGCACATGGTGTGTAGACAGACAAGCAACTGAACGTCATTTTTTTAAGTTAGATATGTGTTCATCTATTGGAAGAACCTGTATTTGCTTAGCCATGAGTTTTTAGCTGAGTCCAAATGTGATCCCAGCCTACAGTTCCTGGCCCCAGACAGTGGGTTTCCAAGGAGAAGGAAACCAAGGCAGCATCTGATCCAGAACAGATTGTCTGACACTAATGGAGAGAGGAGAGAGAGAAACTAGGTCTGGTGTGTGGGGGAGGGGGTGTGTGTGGGGGAAGATTTCTGTTGACTTGAGCAAACATCTAAAACTTGGAAGATCACACAATGTCTCTTAAGAAAACTCAAAGTCAGCTGGGGATTCACACGGGGGTGCAGCTCTCGCCTGGCATGTCTAATATGGTAGGGTTTGTTGGGGACTCAAGCAGGGGCGTAGTTCTTGCTTGCCCTATGTGCAATTCCTAGCCACCACTACAAAACAAATGGAATTAAAAAAAAAAAACAGTAAAACGAGGATGCTGTAGCCACACTGTGTGCGCTCCTGTGGAGAGGGATTGTGTCTCCATGTGTCTCTGTTAAACCCTCAGCACCCACCTGGTTCCCACCTCCTAGTGACTGAAGCCGAGCCCTTCTCTCTGTGAGGCTGAGGTGTGCTGTGAGGCCTGGAGATGCCCTCGCGGTGTCTCTTTTTCTCAGTCCCTCAGCTAGGGCTGGCAGGGCCTGGGCTCCAGTCTGGGTATTCATCTGCACTCGTCAGCAAGACCCCCTTAACACAGAACAGGTTAATAAACTGAATAACTAAGAGGACTTGGGTAAAGAGGCTGGCGAAGAAAGTTGGGAACTGGAGTTATAGCTCAGCTGGTAGAGCTCTTGCCTAGTGAGCATAAAACCCTGGGTTCAACCCCAAAATCATACACAAGCAGGAGAGGTAATGTATTCATATATCCCCAGAACTTGGGAGATAGAGGCTACAGAGCCTGTCCAAGGCCAGCCTGGCCCGAGGTACACGAGTCTCTGTCTTGGAGAAGAAAAGAGGTGGGCAGATTCTAGGAAACAAGAAACCATCCCTCCATGTTCCTGGTTTCTTCCCAGGAAGTTCTCTCCCACTTCCTGGAGAGGGTCAGAGAGGGCTAAGGCCTTTGTAGAGAACCCGCCTTGAATGGTTGAGGCAGACTCAAACACACATACTTTCAAAACCTAAAACTGTTCTCTAGTCAGAGAAGACATAGGCTGGGGGTAGAAATAAGAGTTGACCCAGCAGGCCTAGGAAGCCGAGCTCTCCTACCAACATTTGGCAGCTAACTGGGCCTGGCTGTGTAGTGGTTCATCTGCGTTGTCAGCTTGATTGAAAGTCTCCTAGATTAATGAAACATAATTTTCATTCTGGAAGTGTCCGTGAGGGTGTTTTAGAGAGGACTGAGGGCCAGGATACTCCTGAGTGCTGGGTAGCGACAGTTTATAGGCTGGGGCCTGGCAGGAAAAAGGGTCGGAAACTTGCTAGTGCGGGGTTCCCTCTGCTTCCCAAGTGGAGTGAGGTGAGCAACCCCACCCCCACCCCCGGTCCCATGAGCACCCAGGAGCAGCAGAGCCAGCTGTTCATGGCCTGCAGCCTCTGACTCTTCTTCTTTCAGATGGTTTCCTTCACCCGTTTGTCATAACCAAATCAAACCAAAACACCAACAAAGCAAACACCTGAGAACCTTCAGGCTGCAGAAGGCCTCGCTGGGACCTATGTCACTTCCCAGTGCACACCCCAACCCTCCAAAAAGTCCGGATGCTTTGATGGTCTGCCACTCAGGGCTCACTGACACCCTGCCACCAGTACCTGCAGAAGCCACTGGCCACTCAGGCGGTATCCTAGTTAAGGTTTCTATTGCTGTGATGAAACACCATGACCAAAGCAACTCGGGAAGGAAAGGGTTTGTCTGATGCTTCCACTGTTCGTTATTGAAGGAAGTCAGGGCGGGAACCTGGAGGCAGGAGCTGATGCGGAGGCCATGGAGGAGTGCTGCTTACTGACTTCCTCCTCATGATTTGCTCAGCCTGTTCTCATATAGAGCCGAAGCCCAGGGATAGCACCATCCACCGTGGACTGGGCCCTCTCCCATCAATTGCTAATTAAGAAAGTGCCTTACAGGCTTGCCTGCAGCCCAGTCTTATGGAGGCATTTTCCCAAATGAGGCTCCCTAAACTCTGATGACCCTAGCTTGTGTCAAATTCACATAGTACTAGCCAGTACAGGTGCATGCAATAGTACCGGAGAATTACAAGCCCTGGGATGATCCCCTACAGGACTAAAGAAAGCTGGTCTATGGTAGTGGGGCTTTGTGGAAACTGTTCCACATGCCCTCAGTATGGTTAACCTCCAGTTGCCCTCAAGACACTCGCCTTCCTCCTCATCCCCTATGTAGAGTTCCTCCGTATCTCAAATAACAAAGTTACTTACGTCATACGTCATATTTTGAGATGGGAGCCCATGTGTCCCTAGTTGTCCCTAGTTGGCTTGAACTCACCAATAGCTGAAGATGGAATGCACACAGTGCTCTATCTGGTTTATACAGCGCTTGGGGATCAGACTTGGGGCCTGGGTGTATACTAGGCTATCACTCTACCAACTGAGCCTGAAGGAGCTGCATTCAAATCCTCATTTCAGGGTCTGCTTCTAGGGGAAGCTGGTCACAAGTACACCGCTCACTCAGATTTTGCTTAATTCAGACTTGTGGAATCTCAAATCTGAATGAATCTCGCCCCCCATCTCTCTCTCTCTCTCTCTCTCTCTCTCTCTCTCTCTCTCTCTCTCACACACACACACACACACACACACACACACACACACACACAATTTCCAGCATCCCTCTGAAAGAAAGACACTCACCCTCCAGACAGGCTTTCCTCCGTGTGTAGTGACTTATGCCCACAACCCTAGGACTTGAGAGCTCGAGGCAAAGGCTGTGGGTTCCAGGAAGCGACCTGTCTCTAAAAAAACAAACAAAAAGAAGTCAGGCAAAACAGACTTCCAAAAGGTAAAGAAATTAGCAAGAATAGCTATTCTACTTTCATTTCTGGTGCCGTGATAAAATTTCCCAACAAAAGCTACTTAGGAAAGGGTGGGTGTGTTGTAGAACACAGTTCCAGGTACAGTCCGTCACTGAGCAGAAGTCAGGCTAGACAGGAAGCTGAGGTAACAGTCATGCCCACAGGCAAGGGCAGAGGAAGAATGAAGGCATACACGCTTATCAGTGCTCAGCCCCCCACCCTATGGTCCCCTGCCTCGGGGATGGCACTGCCCACAGTGGGCTAGCTCCTCACAGATAGCTGACATTTGCAATCAAATCAGTGACCTATAGACATGCTTGCAGGCCACTTTGATATGGAATCCCTCATAAATTGATGATTAAAACTTATCATCATGATAATTAGAAGTGCAGTAAGTAAATGCAAACTAGAATAAGGGAGTAATGTCAGTACTGGGTCTCATTCATCTTTATCCCTTTACTCAACCCCCACCCATGCACCACACACAGCCCGTGACCTTTTCCTTTTCCTCCTCCTCCTATACTTCAGTACAGCCAGAAACGGCAGGCAGCTAGAGTCTGTCCTGCACACCCTGCGCGAGTCGAGGGGTGGCAAGGTTGATTCGCCCATTCCTGCCTTCCCTGACAGAGTCACACTTGGGTGTTTCACCCTGTTCCTCTGCACACTGGCGAAAGCTGCCAGGAACACGTTCCTCAAGCAGCCTGCTCGAAAAGAAGTGCGTTTCCATTTCAGCGAGCACAGCTGTCACGCCTGCTGGCTGACTGAGGTCTGCTAGGCTTACCATGTGCCACCTGCCCAGAGGGCAGATGCAATTCACAGCCGCTCAACTGGCCAAATCCGACCCCTTCTCAGCTCCAGGATCCCCCACCCCCCAACACCCAGAGCCTTCCCAACAGTTGTCACCTGCTTTGTGGAAACCTAAAGTGACAGGGAACTCTCCCCTACCTGAAGCAGCCTGTCACTTCCAAAGGTAGGCATCTTTCACTATACGCTTGATATGTGCCAAGCACGACTGAAGTGCTTGATCTGTGTCAGTTCATTGAGTAGGGGCAACCCCCCTGTGAGACAGTCACCGTCACATCCATCCCCATTTGACAGACAGCACAGAGGATTAATGACTTGCCCCAAGGTTCTCAAGCTAGGCAGTCAGTCTCCCACCAGGGTCTGACTACACTGCCCCTCTTCCCTAGATGGAGGCAGGATGGTCCATCATATCACTTAGCCTTTTCAGGTCCAACCTTTGTGAGGCTGTACTGCAAGCCAAGGCCCTCTCCTGATGACTGTGCTGATGAACACAACTTCAGAAAGTCAACTGTTTCAGTCAAGGACTCCAGCTAACACAGGTTGGCTTTGCCTTTGCACAAAAGGCTTTTAAGGCTCTGGGCAATTTCCTGTGGTCCTTGGGTCTCTGTTCCTCACATTCCATATGAAAGAACGTCCAACCTCTCAGCAATTAACGTTAGGTTATCGGAACAGCAAACACTCCAAAGCCTCATGCTGGGTAGCCGTCTTCATTTGTTTCTGCACTGACGCTGTTCCTCTACCTTTAAGGAAGGAATTGCTAGCACCAGGACAGTGCTGAAAATGCCCACGGACTTTGACCTGATAATTCATCTGTTAGTATTTACTCTAAGAAGTTACTTACATGAAAATAGAAGGT
This sequence comes from Myodes glareolus, assembly GCF_982192425.1. NCBI lineage: Eukaryota > Metazoa > Chordata > Mammalia > Rodentia > Cricetidae > Myodes > Myodes glareolus. The sequence continues at coordinate 20,010,419 of NC_142040.1, read as the reverse complement.
CCATATAGAAAACGACTTACAACAAGTTTATCTTAGTGTGAAAAGGAAAAAAAAAAAGAGTCAGAGGAGGGGAGGGATTAAAAGTTCAGCAAAATAATAGGGCAGGTATAATTAAATAGAAGCACCAACCAGCTTAATGTAATGAAGCAAGCTTAGGGGGAGGGCAGAGAGGACAAAGACAGCATCATGGTGACAATCGGTTGTGCGGCGATGGATTAGGGATGCCTGAGTACTTCTTTAGTTCATCTCTCTAAAAGACCATAGATCAACCAATCAGAATAAAAACAGCTCAGAGGAGAGAAAGAGATGGACAGACACAGAGATACAGAGATAGAGAAATGTAATATTTAAAATATGTAAAGATATACATCCATCTATATCACAAAAACAGAAGGCGGCATCAGAGAGGATAGATAGGAACAACCAGATAACGGTTCTGGAGAATTAGGGTAGCCAAAAATAATGCATTCAACAGAAACTGTAGAAGATAAAACACAAGCATCCATTAATAATCAACCAACAACAACAAAAACTGGAAGAGACATTCAGTCTGAGCAGGGTCCACAGGGCTACAATGGAGTCTCAGCATCCGCCTGCAGTCAGGCAGGCAGGGAGGTAGACGTGGGACCCAAGGAAACTGCCTCCCGATGGTCATGCTGCCCCTTTGGTGGTTAAACATCCTTGAAGCTACAGCCAGTTTCTTCCTATGGTGTCAGGAGCTAATCGCCAGGGCATTTTCCTAATTGCAGCACATACATCCTAACAAAGGGCTCTGCGCTCTAAAAAGACCACGAGCAAATCATGAAATGATTTACATTATGGTTTTAACTCCCACCTCAGGAGCTTTATAAGAGGATCACGGACTTAGAAGAATGATCCAGTCCAACACATTTGGAAAGGGGAAGGGGTCACCTTGCCACCCATCTAGTAAATATTTATAGAAATCTTAAAATCCACAATGCAGAACACAGCGGGCTGCTAAAACCTCTTTGGGTCATCTCCTCCAATCTCTGGAGTGTACTATCTTTTGTTTTGCTAAATAAAATTCTGCTTATACAGTTTCTTAGCGGAATTCTTTTTTCTAAGAAGACAAGAGCCAAGGAAACCTTCCCCCAGGTAACAAATCCAGAAGGCCCAATGCCATCCTGATGGGCACCTACAAATGGGACAGTTTCCAGAACAGAGTTCACTGGGCCAGGCAAAATCAAGCGTCCAATCATGCCTGGGCAGGAGCCCCTTGAATTCCACGGGGAAAGGGCACCACCTCCTCCCCAGACCACCCTGGTGTGTGGATTCCAAAATGAAAGTAAAGGGAGCTATGAGGGATTGGGCCACACCTGTTCGAAGTAGGCTGTATGTCATGAGCAGGAGACATACCAGCAGTTCCAAACTGCCCACCCTCCAGACCTACATCTGACAGCGCTGTGCTCAGCATTTATTAAACTTTTTTATCTGGTCCCCCAAAGAGACTCCGGAGTACATCAGCTCTCTGTGCCTAAAGTACAGCCCCTTGAACACTGCGGCCTCTTTAGTCCTGTCTTAGCCTTTCCGTAGCCAACATCTATCTGTGCTATTGTGTGAGGGGCAATGTGTGGTCTGGGAAGTGCTAGCTGCCATTAAGACTGGAGAAGAAAGAAAGAGGCGTGGGTCTCTGCCTCTGAGGAGCCCCAAGGCAGGGCTTTGGCTGTGATGAGGAAAACCAACAGCTCGATTCCTGGCATGTCTCCAGGGACTTGGAATGACGTGTGCCTGGGCACAGCTTGCGGAGCTGGCCCAAGAACCAGCTGGCACCAGCAGAGTGAAGAGAGGGTCCTGAGTTTGTTCAGCCAGCTGGCAACAGCCCAGCCCTACCTCTCAACCATCTGGAAAATGGAATAAGACCTCTGCTTGCTACCAGGCTCCAGGGATCTACTCAAGCAGCCCCCATATCCTCAGAGGAGGCTGCTGGGGTTCAAACTATTGCCCGGCCTCCTTTGCCCTAAAGAGCAGAAGTGATCCATGAATCAACGCTTTTTCCAGCTGCCGTGGGCAATCCTTGCATGTCATTCCCGCTCCCTATCCCCAGTCTCCAACCTGCTTCCTGCAGGTTCCCACTCCCTGCTGCCCTGGGCCAGCCTGCTCTCTGAGGCCAAGGGTCTAACCTCAAATCCAGTGGTCCCAGACTGGGGCTGTGTGCCTATTAGTGTGGGTGCCTCCCCTCGCTCTAAGGTGTCAACTGGTTCTCAGCCAGGTTGGCTTAGGATGCACATTCTGACGAGAGATGGGGGGCACAGAGCTTCTGCATGCCCAGCATGCTTCCCAACCATGCAGATGTCACTGGTCCAAGGGGAAAGTGCTAGACAAGACAGCAGGAGGAAATCTTAGCCTCAAACGCATCCACATGGAAACCTGGGCTCCTGGCCTAGCTGCTGGCCTAAAGCCATGTGTGCTGTTCTCCCTCGCTGCTCAGAGCTGCTCAGAAATGGACCAGGAATCCAGGTCACTTGACCTGCCCGTCTTTCTTCGTGGCAGCACTGGCACACAGCCTCAGAGACTAGGTGGCATTTGGCTGGGTATTCAAGCCAGACCTTGCAGTTCGTCCTTAGCTAGGGCTCTGGGATCTGTAGAGAAGCACAGCCCAGTCTGGGAATGCACCTGAAAAACATCGTCGTTCTCTCCCTGCGGCTGCTCTGTGCCTTCCCTCCCTCCGGCAGGGGCCAGCCAAGCCTCAGGGTGGATGCCTCCTTGGTTAATTGCCTTCTTCCTAGCAGGGCCTCTAAGCTCCTGGAATCGGCCTCTTGTCAGAGGCCGGGTCTCAGCTGACCATCAGTTGACCACTGAGTGCAGGCTGCAGCCAATCACAGACACTCATTCTTCAGTAGCACCCTTCTTTTTCCTCCGTAATTATCACACTCGGACAGCCCATTTTAGAAAAGTGGTGAAAACACGCTGGAAGAACGGATCCTGTAATCCTAGAGTTCAGAACCGGATTCATTCTGTTATAATGCATAGTTGTGGTTTGTACAAGTCTACATCGGTTCTGCGGCCCTTAAAAGCTAGTGCTGCAGCCAGCCATGACTGTTGGTGTGGTGCACGCTTGTTACCTTTGGTATTGGACTCTGTGCTTTCACCCGCTTCATCCCAACGTTCCCAGGATCCCGCTTTGGATCAGCGCATCCTGCCCTGGTTTCTTCACTTTTTCTGTGCTGTTACAAGGTGCAGATTCAGATACACAAACCCATCAAAGCTCCACTTGCTCAGAATGTTGGCCATCCACAGAAGCTTGTTTCAAGTAGCCCTGTCTAGGAGTCATGCACAAGGATTTTCAAGTGAATGAGGCAGACACAAATTCCCCTTTGTAGAACAGGACATTGTCTCTGAAGTTTGTGCCCCCCCACAAAGGTAATGCAGGGATAGGACCAGTTCCCCATCTACGTGAGAATTCCTTCCTTTGAGAGATGTAAAAATTGTCTGAGTCCCAACAACAAGCCAAAGGATGATTCCACCAGAGTTCGCTGTGGGGAACCAGTGAGTCTTTTAGACTTAATTACAGAGCACGGATGGATGACATGCAGGCAGCCACATGTCTGTGCCAAGCATGGATGACAACTCCGTCATGACTCCTCACACAAAGCTTCCCCTGTTAGCCTTTCCCAACCTCTAGAACCTCACCAGATTCCCACCCCCAGGCTCTGCCCTGCACCTCAAAGGATCAGTGTAATGTATTCAAATGGCTGAAAGCAGCAACCAGACACTCAGGAGAAGATCCAGTGAGCGCTCCACTCTACCCCGAATGCCAACAAGCAACAACCCCAGCTGTGATGCTTTCCCAAGCCCGGACCAGCTGACCTGATGACAATGGCAACTGTTTGGCTTGGAGGATAGCTTTCTATTGTGCTTGATGGCAAGGCTCCCTCCCTAGCAATTAGTGAGTGCCACCACCTCCCCTGTGTTCAGTTGCTATATACCCCAAATCCTAGAAAATGGCTCCCAGGGCTCAGAGAGTTTTACTGATAGACACTTCACCATTAAATGAGGTTAGGAGGAAATGAGCTGACAAGATGTTGTGCAGGACAACACCATCGTTGCTAGGGCAAAGTGGATGCACACAGTATTATGGTTTGGATAGGAAGCATCCACTGTGGGCTTATGAGTTAATGCTCTGTCTCCAACTGCTGGTGCTGTTTTGGGAGCCTCTGCAAACATCAGTAAGTGAGGCATGGCTGGAGGAAGTCACAGGGGCCTGCCTTTGAAAGGAATACCTGGTGCCTACACATCCTTACTCAGTCTCTCCCTGCCTCCTCTCCGCCCTGCTCCTCACAAAGAGAATGACATTTGTCATCTGCTCCTGCTTCCGTGATGTGTTTCCTTACCGTGGGACCCGACTGGACAGAACCATGATGGACCTCCAAAGCCATGGGTTAAAATAAATCTTTCTTTATTTTACTCACTGTGCCGGTCATTCTGTTACAGTGGTGAACAAGTGGACACACAATACACAGGTTAACTACAACCCAGGTCTAGCTAGAGCAACCAGACTTGATAAGTCCTGAGCTCCAGAGAGAGACTCTACCTCAGTAAACACAGACTAAGTGACAGTGGGAAACACTTGGTGCCGCCCTCTGCCTGCTCCATGCACGTGCACATGTGTGCCCCTTCATACGCAAACATGAACGCATGCACACGCACCACACAGAAATGAAAGAGAATCCCTGAGTTCACTGCATGAAGGCCACTTTTGTCATTTCATTCTACATTTACCTCCTCTGAGGTCTAATGACAATATGGTGACATTTGGTAAGGCTGATTTCAATCCCAGACGTATCTATGAGTGCTGGCCAGAGTATTCCAGACTCTATCAGCAGAGGCGGCAAGCCGTTACCCTCTGCAGCAGCTCTTGTGTGGATTTTTTTTTTTTGAGACTAGGTCTCACTCTTCGAGCCTCTGCCTCCACCCTCCAGGAACTGCTATCGTGAGCATCCACCACCCCAGCCTGCTGGCTCCCTTCTGTGACCACAGCACATCTTCAGCCACCGATGACAGCGGGGACACTGACAGAAAGAGAAGCCTACGGAAACTCCTGCAGAATTGGTTACAAAGTCGTTGAAAGGGATGGAAGGCATCGTTCCGCACACATGTGAAATAAATCAGCACCTGCTTCATCTGGGAAACTCATGCAAGGGAGGCTGGGAGGAAGGGAGAATGTGGGGCAGGGCTGGAAGCCTCCGCTATGCTGCAGCAGGCCAGTGCAAGCCCTCCTCCTCTTGGCTTCTCTGGCCCTGCATCTTGTCTCTGTCCTCCTTGGAGAAAAGCAAGCGACACACACCTTTCTAAATCCTAAAACCAGGCCTTCCTGTCAGAGTTACAGCCAGCCAGTTTCCATTCCCTCCTGCACTGACGATTTTACCTGGGCCTGTGTCTGGAACATTGCTAGGTTCTGGAGACGGAACGCAAGTGAAAATTAATTTCGTGTCCCTGTTCATTACTGAAAAGCAAGTTGGACAGACCCATTAATCCAGAGCACCAAGTCAAACCAGAAGTTCCATGATGAATGGCCCACGCCCTTCTCTAGGACCTGCGTCTGTCTCTCCATGCCTAACCATCTTCTGTGGGTAAGGCAAAGGCTGGAAGCCAGTGTCTACTTCTCTTCCTCATGGTGGGCCAAGGCTCAGTGACAGGACCCATAAATAGGCACCTTACCTTTCCAGAGCCTGACAAGTCACTCCAGTGGCCCCAAGGTGGTCAGGACTAGCTGGCTCCCCATGCCACACTTCCATAGGTCAGAGGCAGAGTTTGCTATACTCTAGAGGCACCTAGTCCACTCCCAGCTCTGGTCTCATGAAACTGTGGAGCGCTTCAGTACAATGAGCAAGCTTACTACCAAAATCTCAGTAAAAGAGAAGTCTGGGTCAGGGAGCTGCATAGGCCAGGACTGGAGCGCAAGGCAGGGGTCCAGTGGGTCCTTTCTGTCCCTTCCTTATGTGAGCACAGATGCAGACACAGCCTCCCTGAGTCTGTTCCGTTTGTAGAGCAGGCTAGTGCTGGTGTCTACCTCAGAGCGCATGCGGGTTCCGGTGAAGCGATCAGCTTGGTGTCTAGTACCTAGCCCAGACTAAGACCCCACGGACTGATGGCATAAGGTGTCAGTCTCACACAATGAAGGAAAAGGATGACTTCTCATTGGTGATCGCCTAAGCCAACTGACTTCCCAGGGTCAACCACCCGATTTTCTTCTTTCCAGAGTTTCCTCTAACGTGCCTTGTACAAACCTCCATCATTCTGTTGATTTTATGGCACTGGGCCTTGAATCCTGAGCCCAGCCCACCCTGGACAAGAGCTCTGCTATTGAGATCAATAACGAGTTCTACTTTTAGTTTTTTATTTGTTTGCCGTACCAGTGGTCATTCTGTATTCATAAAGTTGAGAATGTATTAGTTTTCCTAACTCTGGTGTTAGAAACAAAACCAAAGTCACTAACACAAACCAGCGGCTTAGAGCAGAAACTTCTCTCACAGTTCCTGAGACTGAGGTCTGAAATAAAGTTGTTACCAAGGCTGCTCACCCTGTGAAGATTCTGAGGACAATCAATCCATCTCTTGCCCCTCAAAGCTTCTAGTGGCCGTCAGCATTCCTTACTTTGGTCCCATCCTCTAAGCTCTGCCCGCCCATCAAATTGCCTTGTCTTCTGTGTTTATTTTTTCCACTGTTTCTCATATACGGAATCTTGTCACCACCAAAAAATGCAGAAACATGTCCCTGCTCAAACCCTTCACTACCCTTCTACACAGCTGTGGTTCCAGGAAGTGTATATATACATGCTTGGACGCTTCCTGTTTCCACCAGGTCAGACATCTACAACGTGCCAGGGACTGGGGGTAACAAACAATAGAGATGACTTTCAGCCATTCTGGAGGTCACGGCACTGGCAGATGGGACCTCGGCTGGGCTATGGCTGAGGTGACCAGGGTGTGGAGATGGGGATGGGATGGGATGTGCAGAAGACACGCAGAGTCATCACTAGGGCGAGAAAAGGAGACGTAGTGGGCGAGGCGGGGGAGGGCATGCGTAGATGGAGAGATGAGGTCATTATTATCTGAAGTAAGGGATGAGAAAAGAGAAAGAAGGAATAGAGGGTCAGGCACATCACTTTTATTTTCTTCCTTCCTCCCTCCCTCTTTCCCTCCCTCCCTCCCTTCCTTCCTTCCTTCCTGTCTGTCCGTCCGTCTGTCTGTCTTTCTCTTTTCTGAGACAGGGTTTCTCTGTGTAGCCCTAGCTGTCCTGGAACTAGCCCTATAGACCAGGCTGGTCTCAACCTCACAGCAATCCGCCTGCCTCTCTGCCTCCCAAGTGCTAGGATTAAAGGCATGCGCCACCACTGTCCAATGAAGTCATTTTTAAAGGGTAGTTTTCATTTATTCTTTGACAGCTTTACACCTGTATACAATGTTTCTTGTTCATGTGACCCTAATGCCTCCCTCCCACTTACCCTGGGCCCCTCTCCCAATGCATCTGTCACCTTCCCATCTTTTTGTCTTAAAAAAAATTTCATTGAGCCCAGTTAGTGTGTGTGTGTGTGCTTGTGCTTGAGTGTAGACCCATTCCCCAGCATGGGTAACCTTCCAGTAGCCCAGCCCCTCTTCTCAGCAGCCATCAACTGCCAATAATTTCTCAGCTAGGGGCGGGGCCTCATGAACCCCTTCCCCATTGGTTTCTGAAATGTTGACTAGCTTGATATTGGAGCACGTAAGTTTTATTACAACAATTAAGTTTTATGCCAGAGAATTGTAATCTCCCCTGGGGACATTAAGTCAGGATGCTCGGGCCAGATAACCACGACAATATATCATGTAATACAAGATGAGTGTCAGCCTCTCCCTGCCCAACTGACTTACACTCACCCCTTCCTGAGTTATTTATTTAACACCTACATTGTATTTCATTGCCATGCCTTCACAAGTGATATGCTGGAGAGATATGCAAAGCCTAAATTCTGAAAGATATATTTTCCTCCAACACTTTGAGATATGTTGCTTCAAAGCCCTGTTTGGTACATACCACCTTTCAGTATCAAACTCAGGGCTGAAAAGATAGCTTAGCAGTCAAGAACATTGATTGCTCTTCCAGGGGAGCCGAGTTCAGTTCCCAGCTGCTGTGGGACAATGGTTTTACCCTGTACAGACTTGTTTCTTGTACTTATTTAATAAAATGCTGATTGGCCAGTAGCTAGGCAGGAAGTACAGGCGGGGCAACCAGTCAGGAAGTAGAGGTGGGATAATGAAAACAGGAGAATTCTGGGAAGAGGAAAGATTCAGTCTGCAGTTGTCACCCAGACACAGAGGACACAGATGAGAATGCCTCACTGATGAAAGGTACCAAGCCACGTGACTAACACAGACAAGAATTATAGGTTAATATGTAAGAATTAATAAATAAGAAGCCTGAGATTAGAGGTCAACCAGTTTATGAATAATGTAGGCCTCTTGTGTGTTTCACTGGGACTGAACAACTGTGGGTTCAGGGAGTTCAGAAAACTGTCAACAACCAGCATCTATGTCTAACAGATCAGAACCATCTGTAACTGCAGCTACAGGGTACCCAATACCCTCCTTTAGCCTCCATAGGCACTGCACTCATGTGCACATACACACACAATTTGAAAATAAAAATAATTGTTTATTTGTTAAACAAAAGTTAAACATTTTAATCTGGCTGAAATTTTTAATACACACACACACACACACACACACACACACACACATTGTTGTTTTGAAACAGGGTTTTCCTGTGTAGCTCTGGCTGTCCTTGGAACTCCTTCTGTAACCAGTTGGCCTCACACTCAGAGATCTGCCTGCCCTTGCCTCCCGTGTGTCACATGCCTGACTTCAATTTATATTTTTAAATAAAAGCTTTAATTGATGGGAAGAAAGTTTTCAAAGAATGTGAAAATCACCTCAGTTCCAATAACAAGAAAGACTCTGTCCTGAAGGTTAGGACACACTGGCATTACACACATCATGGGGATACAAGTAATTTGTAAGAATCTTTATCATTGGCCTCATTTCCAGTTCTGATAAGCATGTCAGTGTTGAGAATATTTGCCGCCCACGCAGCGGGAGGATGGAGCTTCTCTGGCTCATTACATCAGCCTGAAGTGTGACTAGCGGTCCCCTTCTCGTGGGAGGAGTGCATAATTCTACCTCTTGCCCTCAAGAGTGTCTGTGTCACTTGTCTTAACCAAAGCAGAAGATAACAGAACTAATCCTAAGTGAAAGCATTAAGAGTCATCACGTGGCAGGGCCATCTTCTTCCTTCCTTCTAGAGGGAGGTGGCGCCTTTAACTTTAGTCCTGGAGCAAGAGGATTTGGGTCAGAGAAGCAGACAGTCACAATTGATGAGAATGTAAACAAAAAACAGCTTTGGAAAATCACTGAGATTTTTGGAGCCTCTTGTTACCACGGATTAATTCAGCCTACACTGACTGATACATCCATCTGCCAATTTCTTTTCTTGTCTGGAAAGCCTTTGTGCAGTGAAATATTTGCTTGAGTTTTAACTTGTACCTTTTATATTTAAATTACACACTCATGCACACACACACACAAGCACACACACACATGGACACACACGCATTCATGTACACAATCATATGGGCATGCACACATACTCATATGAGCATGCATACACGTGCACACACGTGCATGCATGTACATACTCACACGAGCATGCACATACAAGCACACACACACATACACGAGCATATATTCACATGCACATACACACTCACATGCTTATGCAGCCTCCTGAAGATCTTAAGTGTGAACCACCATAACCAGCTATAATCTCATTTAAATTGATTTCCACAAGTCAACAAGACTGACTAGAGAGAACTCAGAGGGTAAAGAACCTACCTTGCAGGCATGAGGAAGGAAAAACCAAGTTCAGTACCCAGAGCCTACATAAAATGCCAGATGTGGTAGTAGCCCCACCTCAGGTGTGTTAGAATCCTCTTGCTGGAGAGGCAGAGATGGGCTGATCCCTGAGCCCATGGTCACCAGTCTAACCTACTTGGTCAGTTCCAAGTCAGTGAGAGATTCAGTTTCAAAAACACGGCAGACAGTGTCAGAAAAATGACACCTGACCTCTGACCTCCACACTTGTACATGTGTACATGACCATATTGGCATGTTCTTGTGCTTGGATGCACATGCACTAAAAATAGCCAACAAGGCAACATTTTATTTCTAGTCCACGGGGGGGGGGGGAGAACCCTCTTAAGCATTTAAGACACTAAGCCTAAATTTAATGAACGATTATAATTTAAACATTTGGACAGATCCTAAACTTAACCACCTACATTTTTTTTGAAGTTTTAACTAATATTTTGAATTTAAAACATCAGTCTTTGTTCACCCTAGAAAACAAGAAAACATGCAAAATACCAGAGCATACAACAAAATTCATTTCTAGATAAAATTCCTAACTCAACAAAACTTAGCTTGTCATGAAACAGTTGTTGGAAGAGTTTGGGGTTCTGGCAATAACATGATATTCCAGACTCATCTTGATATTTCCTTTCCTAACACACACACTAAGCATCCAACCACGACTATGGTGGGCTTGTGGCTGGAGCTCAAATAAAACACATCTGTGAAACAGCGCCTGGGGGCCACTGAGGGGAAAGCCAGAAATTCTCTGCAGTCTACGGTCCCACAGTCAAGAGCAGCTAAACCGAGTTCTCAGGGGCTTAGAGCCCTTCAGTCCAACTGTGGCTCAATACAGTTCTTCCCGATACAGCAGTTACACAGTGGGAAAGCCAGCGGAAAGAGCTAAATATGAGAAGGAAGAGGTAGACCTGGTACAAGGTCTTGGGGTACTCTAAGGGGTAAGGATGGAGAGCGGAGCAAAGACTGGAACCGGGGCTGGGAGAGGGAGCCATTTGGCAGTGTCTGTAAGACCAAACGTATGCTTCGTAAGGATTTTAGAAAAACCTGCCTTTCTCCTTCATGTATTAGAGGGGGTTAGAACACTGACAGCTATCAAGTACTGTGAGAATGACAGCAGTCATATACATGCTGTACGTGAACAAGTGCTACCATTGGCTCTATCAAGCCATTGGCTCTACTCTATCAAGCTGGGCCTCCCATGTGGGTTAGAACCGAAGGCAGGACATCAGGAGGAATCCAGACACTGGTTCATTCGTCTTTCTTGCTCTTTCCCATGCTTGCTCCTCTGCGCACCTGTTTGAACTTTCTATCTGTTGCAATTGACCTTGTTTTTGGGCTCTATGGTCACTAATGACATCTTCAGCTTTCTGAACTTAGTTACTTAATGAGAGGCCAGTTAGACTTGAACACAGTTCAAGTCTCTTCCTGATACCTGGGAAATCATGCCTTTCCCTAACCGTGAGGTTATCTTTGTTAAGAAAGACCTCAAACAGAAGTTTGTGGGCAATTTTGTTAACATTTACATGGTAAGCCCCAGGAAAGGCAAGTTGTAAATCTTGTCAATAGCTAGGAGGAGGAGAGTAGAGAGGGGGCAAGGCATGCTGTTTGCTTTATGGTGGTATAGAAGTCGGTCATGTGGTGGGGGTGGGAACTTCAGAGAAAGAGGAAGGAAGCCCAAAGCACCAGAAAGAGCACACCAGTTCCAGTCTTCATTAGCAATCATGAGAAAAAGGATAAAGAACCAGCTGTACCTTTCTGAGTTAGGATTCAAAAGGATGGAAGACCCAAATGAACCTTGTGATGGCTTGGCTTGAAGGAACTGTACTGGAGGGCATGAATTCTGGGAAGGAAAAGTACAGTATCTCATTAAGAGGATAATTATTCTGCCCATCTGTTTAACATAGTTTAAGGTGAACCCACCTTTCTAGGGATGGATGCCCTAATTAGGACACTGACACCGTCTAAGAGGAATGTTAGGTCTCTGCCCAGGACAGAGTCTATTCTCCTGACCAGGGGCTTTCCCTTAGTGTTTCTCTATGGCCATGCAGTGCTCTCCTCTCTGAAGAGGTAACAAGGAAAATCATTTAGAAACCAGATCAGGGATCAAAGCCCCCCCCCCCCAAACATTTTTGGCATCTTTGACCTCTGACAAAGATGAGGCTGCCTAGAGTCCCAAAGACATTCCTGGCATTTCAGAAGAAAGGGGGGAGGAGGGAGAGAGGGAGGGAGGGAGAGGGAGAGTCCTTCTCTTGGGGTCTTTTTACCCTAAACTACCCAGGCAAGTTTTAACTCTTCTCTTATTTAGAGTTTCTATCACTGTGACAAAACATGATGACCAACAGCAACCTGGGAAAGAAAGGGTTTATTTCACTCTATACTTTCAAGAAGTCAGGGCAGGAACTCAAACAAGGCAGGAACCCGGAGGCAGGAACCAAAGCATGAAGGAACACTGCTCACTGGCTTTCTCCTGATGGCTGCTCGGATTGCTTTTTTATAGACCCCAGGACTCAGGCCTGACACTGCCCCAGTGAGCTGGGCCCTCCCACATCAATCACTAATCAATGCACTGCAGAATTACCTACAGGCCGATTTTACAGAAAGATTTTCCCAATTGATTCTAGATTGTGTCAAGTTGACATAAAACTAGCCAACACATCTCCTATTTTCATTGCCATCTAAGAATCCAGGATTTCACCATAATTAACAATATTCAGTTATGGGTTCTATAACAAAGCAGCCCGAGCAAGCCATGTGAAGTACACCAGTAAGCAGTTTCCCGCCATGGCCTAGGCATCAGCTCCTGCCTCTGGGATTAGATTCAGAGTTCTTGTTTTTGAAAAAAAAAAAAAGAGGGGAGGTGGGGAGTGCTGTGGGACAACAACCTTGTACCCTGTCACTTGTATTGTTTTAATTAAATGCTGATTGGCCAGTAGCCTGGCAGGAAGTATAGGTGGGGTGACCAGAATAGGAGAATTCTGGGAAGGGGAAAGGCTCAGTCTGTAGTAGCAGTCACCCAGACACAGGAAGCAAGATGAGAATGCCTCACTGATAAAAGGTACCAAGCCACGTGACTAACACAGACAAGAATTATGAGCTAATGTACAATGTGAGAGTTAGTTAATAAGAAAGCCTAAGCTAATAGGCCAACCAGTTTATAACTAATTTAGGCTTCGGTGTGTTTCTTTGGGACTGAACGGCTGCACAACTGGGCATACAGAAACCTCTGTCAACATCCAGGATTCTGCCCTGTGCTATAGAACAATGGTCTTGTATCCTGTCACTTGTATTATTTTAATAAAATGCTGATTGGACAGTAGCCAGACAGGAAGTATAGGTGGGGAGACCAGGAAGGAAGTATAGGTGGAGTGAGGAGAACAGGAGAATTCTGGGAAGAGGAAAGATGCAGTCTGCAGTCATAACCTAGGCACAGAAGTAAAATGAGAATTCTTGCTGATAAAAGGTACCAAGCTACGTGGCTAACACAGATAAGAATTATGGGCTAAGATGTAAGAATTAATTAATGAGAAGCCTGAGCTAATAGGCCAATCAGTTTATGAATAATGTAGACCTTTGTGTGTTTCTTTGGGACCGAAATGCTGCAGGACAGAAACCTCTGTCAACAGCCCTGTTTGAGTTCCTGTCCTGACTTTGTCCAGTGATGAGCAGCAATGATGAAGTGGAAGTCTAATAAATCCTTTCCTCCCAAACTTGCTCTTTGGTCATGGTTTCATCATAGCAATAGAAACCCTAACTAAAGCACTGCTATACAACAGGATAGCAGCAAAATGGTACACCTAGCTAAAGTGAAGCCATTGCTGTGTCTTTCCCTGGAGAAGTCCATATCTACACTTAAATGTGTCCTATTCCTTCCCCAGATATCTCTCTCTTAACCTCCATGGTTAAAAACAGTATTAAAAATACCACGGAATAAACTGTAACTCCCCCTTGGCTTGTGCACACGCATGCTCTCTGGTGTGTTTTGTTCTTTCCATGAGTACATTTCTATTTTTAGTGAACACCAACCCTGCTTCCCACTGGTTCATCTTGAAATCAAAGTCAGGAACTTTGGGTTTACCGGAGTTGAGGTCCCTGAAGACTATAGGAAATCCTCGGGCTGCTGAGGGTGGCCATGTGGAACAGTGTCTCTGTCCTCCCACCAAATGCAGACAAAGGCAGCAGCTACCTTAACACACAGTTCCGGTTCCTATGGAGAGGCTGATTGCCCATCTTGGGAGGGAAAATCTACTCCGGGCTCAGTGAGCTGCAGCTGACAGAGTAGTATGGGCAAAGGCCATGACTGTTCCTTCTGGAAAAGTCTCTAGAACATGAAGACTGGAAGGCAGGGTGAGGAAGGGCCATGCAGATGACAGGCGAATACCTGAAATATTTTGATGTTGAGAGAGCCTCATTATGTGATTCAGGTTGGTCTTGAACTCTTCATCTTCCTGACTGAGTTTCATGATTTCTGGGATTCCAGGTCTGTCCCACTCCACCCAGCTAGCTACTTGGGCCATTTCTTGCATGTGGATGTGTGCATGTACATATATGCACATGTGTGGCTTCTGTTGTAGCACACAACATTTTCTAAATTATTTTCCAGGCAACAAATCTAGAACACAGTATTTTCTGCACCGCCATTTTATTAGCTGCCTATCCTTTCCATATACACCTTAGATGAATTTTATTTCTACTGTATTATTTTTGTCAACATTGTAGGCTATTCTTTTCATGGGTGCCTCTTCCTCCTGAGGGCTGTGATTAAAGGTGTGTGCCCCCACTGCTAGGTGCCTTCTTTTATAAGTTGTCTTGATCATTTTTGGTGTTTCCTGCAGCAACAGGAAAACAACTAAGACGGAAGGTGATGGTTCTATGGAAACTGACAGAGTGGAGGAGGGGGTCCAGGAGGTCCCTGGAAAAGCAGCGTGGGAGTGTAAGATTGGGAAGAACGGCCCATGCAATCCTAGGGAGGACTCTTTCAGGAAGAGATGGTGTGTACATCTGATGACCTTGAACAGTCAGGAAGCCAAGGATGCTGGAGCAGACTGGCCATGGGGAAAGTGACAGAGGTACAGTCGGCCAGGTAACTGGAGCAAGGGCAACAGGTTGTGCAGGCTTTTACACACCCCTACAAAGGCTGGTTTCAGCTTTGAATGAGACAGCAAGCCGTTTAGAGAGCATGATGAACTGTTTCCCACGATAGCTGCTAAAGCACATTAACTCGGTGTTTTACAAGATGATCTTGCTACTCTCCTTTGCCGAGAAAATACACAAAGAATATGTAGTATACGTGCAGCAGAATGCTATGCAGCCTTTAACATGAAGGGACTCCTGCAATGTACACCACCTGAAAGAACTTGCAGAACCTTGGTAAATAAAATAAGGGAGGTGTAGGCATACGAATCAGGCCAAGTGCTGGGACTGTCCTCCAGCCCAAGCAACCACCATTTTGGGTAGTTTAGTGACACCCCTTGCAAAAAGATCATTCCAGTAGGGCTTGTTGACTGTCTACTCCTCGTCATAGAGGAATGGAGAGGGTCACAGGACCCTTACCTGACTATTCAGACACTCCACCTGAATTTCGTGTGGCCCTGGCGTGGGGAGTAGGCTCTGCAGGTGGATGACCGGAGGAAGAAGGCACCATCTTTGTGGGGGGAAGGAGCACCTATACCCCTTACATCACCACTCCCAATGCTCTCTGAAGCATAATAAATTGTTTCCCTAGAGTGAGCTTGGACAGGATCATGCCGATTTGTGGCTAGGACCTTAGAAGGGAAGGTGCTTATGATCTTCAAAGAAGGCATTTTAGTAACAGCAGGCTAGAGTGAAGCAGGGTGGCAGGAGCTGGAGTTCAGTGCTACTGTACCTGCCTACCCTGCATGAGGCTCTATGTTCAACCTCTAGCACCTGAAACACAGCAACAAGCAAGGTAAACTCAGACACAGACCATAAAGCTGTGGCTACCAAGGACTTTGGGATCATGTTAGAGAACTCACAATTTCACCTAAAAATAAGAAGTTCAAGAGAAATGTTGTAAAACATGGTGACTGCACTTAACAGTGTACTTAAAATTGCTACAAGGGGGAAATATGTGTTCCTACCATAAGAAAGAAGTAATACATGCTAATTAGCTTGCTTTAGCCAGTCTATGCTGTGTAACAATCTTGGCACACTGTAAATATGCATTACTCACACTGGTTAATAAAGAACTTACTGGTCTATAGCTGGACAGGAAGAGACTGGGTGGGAGAGCCAGACTAGGAGGATGCTGGGAAGAAAGTTGGAGTCTGAGGAGTCCTGAGCAAGATGAAAAGGAAGCAGATGTACATGCTGTACGAAGAAAAGGTATTGCCATGTGGTAGAACACAGATAAAATATGGGTTAATTTAAGTTGTAAAAGCTAGTTAGTAACAAGTCTAAGCTATCGACTGAACAGTTATAATTAATATTAAGTCTCTGTGTGGTTATTTGAAAGATGCTGGTGGGACAGAGAAACTCCACCTACAAATCTATTTGTAGTTCAAAGCCTTAAACTGGATACCATAAATAATCCATTTTATTTGTTAAGTATAAACTATCAGCACAGTTGCCAAGATGTTTGATCCTTGATTGACATGTAAAGACACAAACTGTCAAAGGATAACTGGAGGCTTTAGTCATGTGTTTAATAAAAGAAAACAAACAACATGGTTTTCAGGTTTAAATTTTATTAAAGTACAGAGTTAACAAGTTTGAGTTTTGTACATAGGAAAAGGCCAGTCAATTTCAGGTAGTTCATAGAAAAATTAGCATTCAAAAAAAAAAAACAACAGGTACAAACCCATAATTGGCGTTGTGGCAAAAAAACAGCAATTTTAAAAGGTAGCAAAATCTAACCATGTCAGAAACCTTATAAACCAACAGTAGACTTACCATACAAATTGCATTCAAACTTCAATATAGAAAAAAAGTAACCACAAAATTTGGCTACAGCTAATTGTTTCCAAAAAATCTTTTTAAAAAATTAACAGATATCTATAAAAGTTTTTGTACTTTTTCTTTGCAAAGTAAAAAAAGTTTAAATCTTTAATAAATGAAGACAAAATGATCCTCTTAAAATTTTTATAAATAGCTCTCAAGACATATATTACTCATCTGCTGTACTCTTTCTTTACCTGAGAGAAGTTCCCAGGAGCCCTTCTCCTAAAGGATCACCTTAAAGAGTTCTTTCATCATTTTGCTCACGTGAACGTGGTTACACTTTTGCCGAAGTCTTTTTGGGCAAATGCATTTCTGAGTTACCTGCCCTTCCCCAACTAAAACAAAATCAAATACACCTCTTTGGTAAAAGTCAAGTATCTTGGCCTTTCAAAATAACTGTCTCTGAATGATTCGCTGATGGACAACATAAAAAGAGCTAGCTAAAGACCTTGTGATCAGCTCTCCTGTCTGCTGATGTTACCATGACACTAGAGAGCCCATCTCTGAAAGAAATGAAAATGTTTACTAGTTAAGTTACACAAAAAACCCTTCAGATTCTAGGCCCAGGTGTCAACCTCATCTCTGATGAAGGAGGAGGGCCCAGCATCCTTTCTGGGCATTCAGTCTCATCTCTGAAGCCCCTTCATTTCTTAGCAGTATAAATGGTAGGCATTGGTATACACGCTGGTACACCAAAACAAGATCCCGCTTAAAAAGACAATAGAAGAAGAAAAGCCCAGCAATTTAAATATAGGCTCTGGAGCTCCCTTCCAGAGAAACGTGAAGCACCAATGATGGGCCATCTGGCAAAACTTAAATAAGTACATCATCTGAAAAAGGCAGAGGGTGACAGTTTGGGAAGAGGGCAATTAACACCCCCTTTTGATGACACTGGTGACGTCATCAGTGAAACTGGAAACATTGCTGTCACGTGGAAACTCCTGCTGGCCATTCCTTATGGGAATCAGAACCCCAAAGTCTCAATACCCCACACTCCCTTCAACTCCTTCCCCACCACAGTTACCCAGATATAAAACTTCCCCAAACCTCTGGAAAACAACTCATCTGCTGACTTCCCAAGAAGCCTGGAGCAGCTACCCAGCAGTACAAAAGCTTGACTCAGCAATGATTGGCAGGCTTTCCAAGGGTGAACATGGGGACAGTCTCTAGTCTCCAACGAGGCATCGAGTCTAAGCAAGACTGCCAGGAGAATCCCCTCCTGGCTTAAGTGTTTTACTCATAAGAACGAGAGGGAGGGGAACACATGCAGGTTCTAGCTCTGCTGCCAGGTCTGCCACGGTAGAGGGGTCAGATGCGCAGCTGCCAGGCGTGGAGTTTTATGGTCCTCTGTGAGCGTGGCAAGAAGCAAAGAGCTGCTACCTTTAAAAGTTACTGGTCGATAAGGCAGGTGAACACTGCCTTTGTTAATTCAAAGCAATTGGCACACTTTCCAGTTTCTCAAGTGCAAAAAGCTATAACGGAGTCTTAAACCCACATATGGACCACCACCTGAGTAGTTTCTCACAGCTGACCACGAGTGCCCGCTTGCCATTTTGAGACGGGTCTAACTGGCCTAGGACTCACGGAGATCCCCTTGCTTCTGCTGAGATTAAAGGTTTAATTCTTAACTTCTATCTTACTAGGAAGCCCACAAAACTCAAGTGTAGTCATCTCACTTCTGACCATCAGCCGAACCCTAGCAGCTGAGAGTAAAGATGGGCGTGGCCAACTCTTCTCGTGGGAGACCTTGCCTCTGAAGGGGAGGGCATGTACCTCACCACCACTTGGGCAGCTGGAAAATAAGTGGGGCCTGGCCAGCTGACGGAGAAGCCACAGGGAGCTGCCGCTGGCACTGTCCTGTGTCTCCCTGAGCTGTTTTCTGCAGAGGAAAGGGGACCAACAAAGACCAGCCCAGGAATGTGTGGCTTTGTCAGTCTGACCTTCATCTCCTATGAAGGCCAATTCAAAATCCAGACCCAGCTACCAGACTCAACAGAGAAGACAGACCTTAGCAGGAGGGAAACATTACTGTTCCACCCCTACGTCAGTTCCCCTCTGCTTCTTCTCACAGGATGGGTCCTTTAGGCTGCCGCCACAGAGGAGGCTCACACCGTCCACTTTCTGAACCGGTACCCGTTAATGGGGCTCCCACTCCCATGGGATTCACTAGACTTGTTGGAGTTAGTGTGTAGCTATATCGTTTGTGATTTTCAAGTGTATTTAAACTGCTGAGCTTAAAGAGTCCCTGACCTATACAAGGAATTAGGATGACATTTACAAACAAGGAAGGCATCCTTATCTGTGTACCCTTTAAGACTAGATCTCAAACACTGTCAATCAGGCAAGTTCTTCAGAGAATCTGCCCCTATTTATCCTCCCGTGGCACTTCAGTAGGTGGACACAGGAGTGAGGAGAAACAGGAATCCACATTTTGGCGCATGGGAACCAGGGTTAGGTGGGTCCCAATTCGGCATGACTTGTTCAGATAGGCACAGAAAAGAACAGCTAGACTGAGCCCTTCTGGGATGTCTAGAGAGTATCTCTACTCCACATGAAAGCAGAATATGACTCCACCAGCATCTTCGGCAGACTTGGCACTGGGGAATCTCCTAGACTACGAACATCAGCACTGAAAATGCATACCTGTGAGCACTACTTTCCAAGAGTGTATCTGGGAAATGTCTGTGGATGGAATCCTAGGAGATGCCCTCGGCCACCTACCTCTGCATCTCAGTTCAATCCTCACTTCCACAGCCTGTCTAGCTCTGCCTGGTCAGCTCTGCTGAAGCTCCTCACCCCAGCCCTTCTACTTCAAGGAAGCCAAGATGCTAGCACTGGGGCACACTGCAGGTGAGGAAGGCCTCATGGTAGAGGAGCCTGCCCATACACTCTGAGAAGGGTGTGACGAGCTGCAGTCAAGAAGCAGTGTTTCTGTTAAGATCCTTAAAGCATTACCGTTAATAACACAAGAGCTGTAATCCTCTGCTGCTCGGGCAAAGAAAATAACATTGACTACAATCACACGAACACCACCATAAATAAGAGCCACAGTTGTTGCAGACTCAGATTGGGTAGGCATAAAATGGTGGAGAATTCAATGGAGGTGAGATCAACTTGTGCTTTTCACATTATTACAAAGATTACCCCGAAAAGAATGAAGAACCTCTGCCAAGGGTAGAGGGGAAAGGCCTTAACTCCCAGCATCAGGACCTCACAGGAAAATGCTGCGGCAGGGACACAGGGCCCTGGTCTGAGGGTGGAGGACCCTCCTCTTGTCCTCTATGAACATGGAGCCGTGAGAGCTCCAGGACACAAACGTGAGTGACAGAGGTCAAGACCCACCTGAGGGCTAGGGCTCGAGGGTTTTGTTTTTGCTTCTTTATACCAAATATGAGAACGACAGGCTATGCAAGGCCATTTTCATCCCTGTGATGGACGCTGTACCCCGAGTTCTGTTCTGGTTATAACACAAGAAAAACAGTGACAGAACTTTAGCTACCATTTAGGGGACGGGCATAAAGAACTAACTGCACCTATCAGCTTGGCTAAAGATTTTGATTCCGGCAGGTCAGCCTGCGGAGCTGACTGGGAGAGTCTGCCTGCTTCTGAGACTGTTGTCAGACCTGGGGAGACAGCCAGAGAGCGCCAGCTTGTCACAGGGCATCAGCTGCTGCTCACATCCCTGATGCCCATGCTCAAAGGGCGGCCCTCCAGAGTGGGGCACAGGCCTGCTGAGCCAAGGGGCACTTGGGCATCCTCACACCGAGAACTGCCTGGAGGGACAGCAAAGAGGGGCCACCAGAGTCCACAGGTACAGTATCACACACATCCAGCAGGAGGCCATCTTGACCCAGAAGATGGACCAGCTTCCAGTGAAGAAGGTCTCAATGGTGGCATTTTCATAACTGTTGAG
This sequence comes from Myodes glareolus, assembly GCF_982192425.1. Lineage (NCBI taxonomy): Eukaryota > Metazoa > Chordata > Mammalia > Rodentia > Cricetidae > Myodes > Myodes glareolus. The sequence goes on along the minus strand of NC_142040.1, from coordinate 19,989,626 downwards.
GAAAGGACACAGGTGTGGTGAGAGTGGAAGAGAGTTCCTCTGCTAGGCACTTCCTGCCCCAAGCAGTCGCCAACTTTCTTAGCAATTAATGGGGTTGTAACTCATATACATTTTAATGTATCATTTGGCGACTTTTCAAAGACTCACATGCTTGTAGAGTCGTTGCTACAATCAGTTTGAGAACATCACCATCTCCCCAGACATCATGTATCCCTCAGCTGCACCCCCCATTCCCACTGTCCCCCATTACCTGCATTCGTTAACTATTTCCTGTCAGTAGGATTTGCCCTTTCTAAGCCAATTCATGTAAATGCAGTTATGTGGTCTCTTATAATTGGTTTTTTAAACGTAGCAGAATCGTTTCCAAAGTTCTTGGTGTTATACCATGTATCAGCACTGACTGAGTCCTTATCTGAGATGCCTAGGACCAGATTTTAGAGTTTTTCACCCTGGGATATTTACAAGGATGTTACCAGTTGAGCAAATGCAAAATTGGAAATGGGAACCCTCCCATGTCATGTTAGATTTGAGAGGATACTGGATTTCTGGATTGGGGGTACTCAACTGTCTGTCACTCCTTTTTATTCGTACACAGTATTTCACTGTTTGAGACTAGCACACTCGGTTATCTCATCAGGAATGGACATTTGAGCTATCCCAGACTTCTGTGTTGTTATGAATTACTATGACGTGAGCATTTGCCTATAATTTTTTGGTGTTTTTTTCCTTTTTGTCTTAGATCTACACTTAGATCTCTGGTGCTTACACCAGTACGGCACACACAACACCTATTAACAAACACATGGATACAAGCGGAAGCCTAGGTCTGTACAAAAAGTATGAATCTCCATGTAGGAATCAGATCCATTAGGCACAGGCAAATTAAAAACTGGAAATAATAAAACATACGTATTTTGAAGTAGGAAAAACCCACTATATTAATCTTTCTTAAGACAACCTTTCATCTATTACCGCTACGGTTCTCCAGATCTGCCAAGTGGAATTAGCCCTTCCCGTCTTGTGTGCTTTCTTTCCCGGTACAGAGATGGGACTCAAGGCCTCTCACACTGAGCTCGTGCTCTGCCTCTGAGCACCCCCAGCACCTGCTACTTCTTAACTGCAGTGAGCAGTGGGTGCAGGAAAGGTGCTGATCCACCAGGAAGAGCGGTGAGCTATCGGCTACAAAGGCTGTGGGCGTGGTGAGAGCCGGACAAGAGCTGGACTCCACACTTTTGAGAACCACACTGAACTTGGGGTTTGTTTGTCTGGTTTGGTTTTGTTGCTTCTCAGACAACCATTTACAGAAATATTTACTCTGAGCTTGGCTTTAAGGCATTCAAATAGGACACTCACTGGAACCAGCTGGTCAAGGTCATCATCACGTAGAGGGAAGCCAGCAAGAAGACAAAGTGGAAATAGGAGTAGCTGTAGACGGTGCCTTTCTTCTCGTCATAGATGACCCGGGGTCCCTCCTTGACATTCTGCTGCTCTTCAGTGTCTGCAGGTGACAAAGGGTGCCAAGGGCAGCGGTGAGCCCTAGGGGACACTACAGCAGCTCCTGCTTGTGCCTTCTGTCCTAGGTGCTGCTAAGTGGAAACAGTGACAAACTCCACCTGTACCTCCGTCACCCTAGGAAATTCCTTGACTAGACAAGTCAGGAAATACGTTAATTCAGTAAGGCAGAAGAGCTCTTAAAGACATAGAGACTATTAGAAGCTTAGCAGGAGGGTAGCCCATGAGCTTTCAAGCCTCCAGGACTTTCCCTTCTATGAAGAAAAGCAAGTAGATGAAAAGAAATGGTACCCAAATGAGGTGTAGGGACCTCTTGACGTTTTCTTATCACTCTTTTAAAAAAAGTACACATATTCTACTTTTTCTAACTCTTACTTAAATTAGACATGAACCAGAATCCACAGCAATTTTCCCTGCCGGCTGCCAACAAAACAAAATGCAGCGGCCCTTGAGGGAGATGTAAGAAGTATATAAACAGTGAACCAGCTTTGGATGAAGTGTGTTTTAGGTACCAACACATGCCTGAATTACAGATGCTTACAGAGAGAAATCCCGGACTGCAAGGCCACGGTCAGGCATAGAAGAGAAATGCTGCACTTACCCTCTCCATCTGGACCGAAGCAAAAACAGCACCGGGCTACCTGTGAGAGCAAAGACAATGGAGTCAGACGCCTGTGTTCATGTCCCTAGCACTGAAGGCTGCCCACATGGCAAAGCTGCTATCAGAAGCACATGGTGGCATCTCAAAAGGTTTGGCTAAGTATCTGTCCCAAGATACACTGGGTACAGTAAGAGGGAATACCTTCCTGGGCATGGGGATGTCCTAGCTAGGTACCCTGGGAGCAAAGCCTGTGTACAGCTCCTTATGGCATAGCTTCTGCTGCAGAACTGCTTTGTCCTGTAGCAAGCCCTTTCTGGGCATCCTCCATCGAAGGATTGATCATGGAAGGCATATAAAGGCCCAGCTAACAGGCCAGCTAGGACTCTGAGGCACCATATATGTTTGGGAGCATGCCTTGGGGCTAATCCAGCTTATACTGTCCTTTAACTTTATTTATACTCTGTTACCTTCCTCTCCCTTCCTCCCTTCTACGTGTGCTGACCCCTAATAAATTACCCACTTGAGCCACTCTACCTCAGTTTCTATTTCTGGGTGACTGAAACATGCAGCAAATGAGATGAGGACCTTACTTGTCTCACACTTCCTAGTGGCTCATTCTGCTGCTACCCACCAATTCTGCTCCTGCCTTGGGGCTGGGAGTGGGATCGTGCTCACAGCTGAAGATGCTGAAATGGGGCAGGTGTAACAGAAGCCAGCAAACTAGTTTCATGACAGAGCTGGGATACATGCAGAATGGAAACCTTGGGATCTGTGATTCACAGGAACAGCTGGCATGTGGTATTCAGGGGGCCGAAGCTAAAGAGCGTGATATGGGAACGGGGAAAGCTGCTGAGCAGGGACGCTGCTGCCCCTGACCTAGCACTCAGGAGGCAGAAGAATCCCAAGTTCAAGGCTGGCTTGAGCAACGTAGTGAACTCAAGGCTAGCCTGGGTGGGACAGTGGATTCAAACCAGCTTGGGCTATGCAGCAAGGTCCAGGCCAACCTGTGTTATGTAGTGAGACCATTTTTTCATAAAAATAGAAACAAAACAATAAAAATAAACAAATCAGACTGCTGAGCTGCCTGCAGATACAGATAGCTGGGACACTAGCTTTTTCAGAGCAATTTGAATTTTATATCCTTTTTCTTACTTGTTCAAAACAAGAAGCTCAAAGAAAAAGAAATTATCTAAGCTTTATTACATAATCACAGAGAGACTGATAAACAGAGTAAGAAGCACAGAACATGCCAAGACTGCCTGGGAAGCCAGGCCCTCACTGTCTTTAGTGGAAAAGCTGAACTGCAGAAACCAGAGCACCAGCCTTTCATCCCCTGTGTTCCCACTCAAGGTCAAGCCCTTGCCTGCCCACCCCCCGACCCCCCAGCTCCACAAGACTTGGACCATGTGAGGCGGTCTACAATTCACCAACAGCAGTGGGTTCACTTTAGTTATGCTGAGGTCCTGTTTCTCTTGAAGCTTAAGTTACCACGAAAAATACCAGCTTGGATTTTCAAAGGTATATCCCAGGCAACTCACGTGGGATCATGAACCCACCTGCTCAGAGGCAAATGGCGGGCAGGTTCCCTCTCAAAGGAAAAGAACAACATTCTCTCTTAACTCTAACCTAGGGACTCGCTGCCGCTGCCGTTTGAGCTTGAACCAACCGTACACAACGGGGACATTGAAGCCATAATACCCAACCCTCAGCAGGTGGCCACTCAGTCAGTGTGAGAACAAAGGAACAAAGGCTTCTGGAGGACATTCTGCTCTGTAAGGGACAGCAGTGACCCATTCAACCCAGCACAGTTTTCCCTGTAAGTGACAAAAAGCCTGGTGAATGACACTGTGAGTAACAAGCCCTCATTATAGCTCCCTATCTCCAGGTCAGGCGCTGGAAGGGGCATCCTAGACAGCCAGCTGCAGAGCAAAATGCCCAGTAAACGCTATTCAAATGGAGCCAGTGGCCAGATGCCAGGCAAGACCAGCAGCAGGGACCAGGGACAGCAGCTGTGCTCCTAAGCAATGTGCTGTCAAGAACATTTACCCCGGGGCCACATCCTGGAAAATGGAAATCTCTTTTCTGTAAAATGCAAAGAACAGCCCCTCACTGGGCTTTTGTGAGGACTTAAAGCTCAGAACAGCACCTGGCCAGTGTTAAACGGCTTAGCCAATCACTGGACTGCCAGGTCCTTACCAATCCTGGGGTCAGGGCTGTCTTGTCTTAACTACCCTGCAAGTTTGAGTCTTCCGACTATGGCTTATGGTTCATCAAGGGCTCCAGATAAAAACCTTCTGCACAGAAAAGGAAACAACAGGGCTTTGTTGACTGATGGTCGGCTGCAGGCTCTGTCCTCCCATCCACACGCTGTGAATGGCGTCATTGGTGTGTTCACAGTTCTGAGTCTTTGCTGCAGGACACACGTGTGAAGCACTGGTGCACAACTGAGGTGGCAGTGTCTGCAGGGCACGTGCAGGCCCCCCCCCCCCCCCCGCCTTCTCTGTCTTCCTACAGAACTGCACGGCTATGGTCTCTATGGAGAATACCGATGGGTGTCAGACAGGTGAGTGGTTTAAAACAAAAAGAACATCTGTATCCCGTTACAACCAGAGAGAGTAAACAAGGAGGAGCTGAACAAGCTTCGGCTCAGACCGGGGGTGGGTGCCAGGGTAACGGGCAAGAGGCCAACATTGGTGATGGAAAATTTAAGAATTCTTTCATTTAATACACAGGACAATAGTGCTTTTTCTATACAAAAATTTTATTCTTTTCCAGACCGAAAATAGAACCATGAATGCCAAAAAAAAAAAAAAACCCAGCATAATGCAAAGTAAAAATGAGTTTTTTTACTGGCTATAGAAAGCATATCAAGGGCAGGTCCCGTGCCCTGCAGTAGATGGCCAACACGAAACAAACTCAGTGGCATCTTTGGAGATGTGCTGGCTCATAATGCTTTGCTCGGGCATTTTCTACCTTACTTGTCTTTTGCTTAACTGTTATGGTTTCTGATTTTATGTTTGTATGGGTTTTATGTGTGTGTGTGTCTGTCTGTCTGAACACACGTGTGTGTGCATGTGTGTTCTTTGAGTATGTGTATATGTACATGTATGTGTGCCTGTGTGTCTCTCTCTTTGAGTATGTGTTTAAGTGTTTCTTGTGTTTCTTGTATTTCCCTTGTTTGCTTTGATTTGCTTTGCTTTTAAACTGGCCTGCTGTTTTCTAAGCAGAGGGAGAGAGAAGGGTGGAGCTGGGTGGTTGGGGGTGGGCTCTGAAAGAGACAAGGAGGAGAAACCATGGACAGAATATACTGTGCAAACAAATTAGTTTTTGCTCTTTAGTTTGGTTGGTTTTGCTTGTTTGTTTGTTTGGTTTGGTTTTTCGAGACAGGGTTTCTCTGTGTATCCATGGCTGTCCTGAACCTTGATCTGTAGACCAACCTGGACTAAAACTCAAGAGTCCTCTGCCTCTGGGTGTTAGTATTAAAGGTAAACACAACCACTGCCTGACAAAATTGATTTAAAAAAAAAAAAAGGACACTAGAGCACAAAGGCCCTGTGAGTGGGACCTGAGCCGGAGCAGGGAAGGAGGAAGGAACTTACTTCCAGTTCAGGAGCTCCGTATCGTCTCTGCAGAGCGTCCGAGCTGGACCTCGTGGTTGATGTCAAACTAGGAAGAAAAGTCAGAGGGCACAGTGAGAAGCTGTCAAGCGGAACGGAGGGGGCGCTGCCTGGCTGAGGCTTACTGTGCCCACAGCTCCGGCGCCTTCGTGCAAGCACATCTGCCCCCCTTGTCTCCATCTGGGGGTTTAACTTTGCATAAAGTTATCTGGGGGGCAAGGGTATGTCTGAAAAGGATGTGTTGAACATGAGCACATCTTCCTCCCTCGCTCTTACTTCCTAAGTAATGATACCTTACATAATTTACACTGTATCAGACATGCCATCTAGGGGCAACCTAATATATGAAGGATGTATGCAGACCTTTCGTAAAAATAATACTTACACCATGTTATATGTAAGGAACTTGATTTGGTAACTGGGGGAGGAAGGCACTCCTGGAACCAACCCCGCACCAGACACGGAGGGAAGAACACAAGCTACTGTGATATTCCATTTGTTACCCAAGCTTGTTGGCTGATTCTACAATGATCTTTTTATGTACACAGTATTAGATCATTTCATCCAGACACAAGTTTGCTGATATCTCTGGTCTTCTATTTTGGTATTTATTCACCATGGGTTCCTGCTGCTCCTTGCTCAAATGCTAAAATCACTTTGTAATTTCACCTCTACCCCCCCCCCCCCTTCTCCCTCTCTCTGGTGAGTGTGAGTCTCACTTAGAGATCACAGCTATGAGGGGACCCAGAGAGAGGAGGTGAGAGAAAAGCAAAGGGGGCCAGAGAGACACTTTCCCTTTGAAGTTTGTTAGAGGAATTTTTGGCCTATATTTTTATTTTTGCTTCCCCCCCCCCCTTTAAATCCAGGCGATGCAGCTCAGTTAGCAGAGTGCTTGCATAGCATGCTGGGATTTGTGGGTTCAGTTCCCAGCACCACACAAACTGGGTGAGAGCGTACGGACCTGTAACCTCAGACTTGAGGGGAGTGGCTTGAAGATCTGGCATCCAATTCAAGGTCATCGTTGACTACACAGTGAATCTGAGACCAGACAGTAGACCCTGCTATCTCACGTCCCCGTCCTTCCCTCCACATGAAGAGTAAAATGATATGGAGAACTGACTTGCAAAGGCAAAACTGTCCACCTTCCCTCACGTAAGATCATAGAAGGACTTTATGCAAACCGAGACGCTCAGCATCTAGCCTGACTTTATGCGCTTATTTTGATAATTCCTGAAGGCCCTGAGTGCTGTATGCGGCAAACCCTGTTCTGAGTGCTAGGGGCTCCTCCACGAGAATGGAGCTACCCTACCTCACACAGAACCGAGCTTACAAGGACACACAGGGTGACTGCTGCTGCTCAGGAAGCTAGGCTCCTAGTGGACAGGCAGGAATCAAGATTCCTGCCACCAAACCAACCCCAGGAGGTGGCAGGGTCTTGTGTGTTTGCTCTCAGTCTCTTGCCCGAGGAGAACAGAGATCAATGAACTGCAGAGATGCAATAGACCCCTAGTAAAGAGGTCCTCTGGGACCCAGACCCTAACCCTCCATGCTCCACTCTACTTCCTGACCTAAGACAAACCTTTCCAATGCACTTCCGACTGCTGCATGCCAAGTATGCTTTAGTACAGCGGGAAGTTTCGGCAGGGAAACCCAAATTTTAATTTTAGTGGGACATCAGTATCTGAAGTTGTCAACTGAAAACTAAAGAAGAGTCTTTGGAGCATAGTAATAAATACTTCATTTTATAAATTCTTTGGAATAAAAGTTTCAGAAAGACAAAACTTTTGATTCAAGGACCTTTGTCACCTCACTCACCCTCAGACAGCACCAAACCAGGAAAGGCTTCTCCATCTAAAACTCCTTACACCCAGACCAGCCATAGGGACCGTGTCTTCTATATGCAGAGTGGATGCAGCTGCAGTATGAGTCTTTTCCATAAAACTCTTGAAAAATTGCCAGGCGGCGGTGGCACACACCTTTAATCCTGGTAGTTGGGAGGCAGAGGCAGGCAGATCTCTGTGAGTTTGAGGTTAGCCTGGTCTATAGAGTGAGTTCCAGCACAGCCAGGGCTGTTATACAGAGAAATCCTGGCTCAACAAACAACAAAACCAAACCAAAACAAAAACTTCTTGAAAATTAATGAAAATAATGGTTACGCAAGCTCTTAAAGCCTAGAATATTCTCTCTCCCCCTCCCCTTCCCATCTGTGTCTATGTGTGATGTGTGTGTTGCTGTGTGCATGTGAAGGTCATAGGACATTTCGGGTGTAAGTCCTTACCTGTCACTTTGAGACAAGGTCTCATGTTGTTCCAGGTCTCTTGTTGAGCTTCTAGAAAAATTCTCTCATCTTTCCCCACTCCCCATCTCATTGGAGAAGCACTGGGGTTACAGACACACGTTGCGTCTGGTTTTAGGAATTTGAACTCAGGTAGCTATCTCCCCAGCCCTTTAATTTTCTTTCTTTATTTTGAGGCACAGGCTTACTATGTAGACCTTGCTGGTTTGAAACTCCCTATGCAGTCCATACTACCCTGGAGCTTATAGAAAACTTCCTGCCACAACCTCTTGAGTGATGGGAACACGGATGCCAACCATTCTACCCTGGAGCGGAGCAGGGGTGGAAAGATGGACAGCAGTACCAAGGGATGTGATTTTTCGCCATTGAGAGAATAGCTAACGCAGCATAGTTTGTTTAGGGTCTCTGGATCCCATCCACAAAACCCCAAGTTCCTTATAATCATTCACACATTCACCAAAATGTTGCCTTCCTTCCCTCCTCACGAGAAGCCATCACAGTACTCCAAACTCTGCCATATTGTCAGAACAATGCACAGTGCGTATGCCTCCTGAGTACCTGCTTCAGTTCATGCCGGAGAGAGCTGAGGTCCCATGGGTTCCAGAAAATCCCATGAAAATTCCAAACTTTACTATTAGAGACCCCAGAGCTCTACTCAGCCTAGGAAACTGACAGGTCAGCCGAGGACACGCCCTAGGCCTCTGCCCAGACTCTGGCTGACAAGCCTATGATGTTCGCATGGTGCTGCAATCACTGATTCGCGGCTATCAAAGACCAGCATTCCGTGGGAGCCAGGGAAGGCTACCCCGTGCTCCTGGTGCACAGCCATGAAGAGTTCTGGCTAGCTGCTGAGGTAGTGGCAGGATTTTGGAAATTAAAAAGCAAACCACGACCATTCCTTCCTTCTTAAATCAGAGTAGCAGGCCCAGAACAAACAGAAATCACTCTCCTCTGCAATTTGCCATTTTTCTCAGCTGAAGTCAGCCTCTTTACCAGAACATAGCACCAGCCTTCTTCCACATGGCGTGCTGGGTTGCTGTGAATGACCAGGGAGTTGCTTAGCTCTTAATATAGAGTCTTAACTTCTCCACTTGTATATTCAGTGGGCATTTTCCTAGATGGCTTAAATACTAAAGGGTAATTTTTTTCTCTTAAGCATAACTAACATGAGAATAACTAAGGATCACTTTCCAACACTAACGCTTCTTAACAGTCTAACTGTGCAGGTCACCCAGCTCAGGACCCGCCTTAGCAATACCATCCCAGGCCGTCGCTGGGGTGGTTTCTGTCATATCCACAGAAAGCAACTATAACAGAAAGTGTACCAAAAGAGTGGGCTACCGCTGTGACAGACCCGACCATGTTTTTCTAGGGATGGTGGTGAAGCATTTGGAAGTCTGGGCTGGAAAGGCCATTAGTTCTCAAGGCTTACCCCATTGTGGGTGGTGCCATCCTGGGCAACTGGGTGTGGGTGGTACAAGAAAGTAGGCTGAGCAAGTGTCACGAAGACCAAGTCTGTAAGCAGCGTTAATCCACGGTCTCTGCTTTGGTTTCTACCTCCAGGATCCTTCCTTGAGTTCCTGCCCTTTATGGTGGATTATAAGCTATAGGTAAAACAAACCCCTTTCTCCATGCGTTTGGTCACTGTCTTAAGTTATGGTTTCCATTGCTGTGATAAAACACCATAACCAAAAGCAACTTCAGGAGGAAAGGGTTTACTTCGGCTTACAGTTCCTCATCACAGTGCACTCAGATGGGCAGGAACCTGCAGGCAACAGCACATGCAGAGGCCATGGAGGGCTGCTTGCCGCCTCATTCTTGGCTTGTTCATTTGCCTGCGCAGGGGTGGCTCTGCCCACAGTAAACTGGGCCCTCCCATATCATTATCAACCAAGAAAATGCTCCACAGGCTTGCCCCAGGCCAGCCTGGTGGGGACATTTTTTCAGTTGAGGTTCCCTCTTCCCAGATGACTATCTCCATCTAGACAGCATGGCCATATTTTCTGTTAACAGTAACAGAAAGCAAGTCAGAACATTCGGAAATCAGGAGCCAAAATATATCTTTCCTCTCTAACAATTTTTTTTTTTGGGTCAGGTATTTTGTCGTGGTGATAAAAAAGTAGTAACTACTATCTATCTATCTATCTATCTGTCTATCTATCTATCTATCTATCTATCTATCTATCTATCTACCTACCTACCTACCTACCTACCTACCTACCTACCTATCTATCTATCCATCCTATATAACTATCAATCTCTCCACATAATCTAGCAAAGGAGGCTCAAGCCAATGGGGCTCGTAAAGCTGAGGCACAGTTGCAGACAATACTCCATTCTTTACAAATACAAAGGACTCCAGGATCCTCCCCAGGCTGAGAACTTTAGCTGAGCATAACAAAACAGTATTCCGAATCTGAAGACGTTAAGGACTTTCCAGTTGTGTCCAGTGGAAGCTGGACTTTGTCACACATTTCAGGAGAGTGTGGGAAGGCTGGACTAACCGAGCAAACTCTTAGGGAACCCTGGCAAATGGGTCATGGTGAAAGTCATCCTGGAGTCCTGGCTGGGGTGATTCTCCACAGAGGTAACTCCTTGGCATCAGGCAGAGACTCTAGAGAGAACATGGCCCAGGAAGCAAGGTTTAAACAGGACAACATAGAGCAAATTCTCAGAAGAGCGCTGGCAGTAGGACCTGGGGCAGACACAGCCTAAGGAAGTATTTGGCAGTGAAACAAGGATCCCCAGAGACCACAGACGAGGTAAGCGGGCCATGCTATCTACAGTCCAAAATGTAACCTCAGACAATCCTGGGTCTTACACCGAGCACGTCTTTAATTTCTTACTTCTTTTCTTTTAATCTGCACACTACCTAGTGTTCTAGCCTATGTAATTTCCACCAAGAATTTAACTATTCCTATAATCATGTTCAAATAACAGCTTCTATCCAGACAGTGTGGCCTCATTTGAGAGCATCCTCCAAACCCCCATGCTTCATCAGTGTAAACTCTGGAAATAGCTGAAAACCCCCAATTGCACTGGTGCCCTCCCTTAGCAGCAGGGCCTTTCTTCAAGGCCCTGTGAAGTCTGAGTTCAGCCCCTGTGACCTAGAAGCTAACCCATTGTTTATAACATCCTGGCGCTGCAGTGGTCACTACAAGGATCTGATCTCCAGACCTACAGGAAACTGAGCCAACTCCTACGAGTGTGACGGAAGCATCCCCTGTGCGCTGCTGTGCTGCGCCTTCATTGCAGGCTCCTATAGTTCTGCGGTTTAATTACCAGCACTAATACCAACGTTTGTTGCTGGCATTTAAACAGGATAAATAGCAGCTGTCAGCTTTGAAAATTGACATCTTTGGGGAACATCAAACTACCGTCTGCCACCTCCACTGTGCCGCCTCAATTCTCAAAGAGATCTTTCTGGTTTTTCTTGTTGCTACAGTGCTAGGGAATAAATCTAGGGTTTATACATATGGAATGGCAGGCAGATTCACTTCCACTTAAGCCCCAAATTAAAAGTGATGGGGGCAGTTTCAAACCCAGATCCTTGCAAAGGCTGAGAGTTAAGAATTATTATGCTAAGTTGTGGGGCCATTACACACTCATGGGAAATGGACTTGAATCCATCTTATTGGTGCGTGTGTGTGTGTCTATGTTTATACAAATGTTTCTGCCACTGAGCCATACTCCCAGTCCTAAAAGTGACTTTAAAAACAACAACAACAACAACTGGGTTTTGCTAAATTGCTGAGGTTAGCCTCAAACTTGTAATTCTTCTGTCTCAGCCTCCCATATTAGCTGAGATTACAGTCACACAACCAACATACCCAGTTGTAGCAGTGAGTTTTTACAACTCTGAGAAGCAGGGGGGAAATGTGAGTGGGTGAAAATTTCATACTGTGAGACGCCCCAACGACTGTCAATCTATGCAGTGTACCCAGGAGGACTCTGCTCTTTCCACAGATGGCCAAAGCAAAGCTACACCTCTGGGCTAGCCTAGGAACAACCACTTCCCCACCCCAGCTTTATTAGACACTGACTAACCTTCAAAAAATATAGTATTTTATTCTGTTAAGTACCCTTACAATTTCTTCTGATAATATCAAAACAGATAAAAAGAAATTCTACTTCACTACAAATAAATACAAACTGAAACACCAAAAAATTAAAATAAAGGAAAACACTTATCTCTACTGCTACTACTACCACAAGTTTCGTCTGTCTCTTCCTGGGAGTGTCTGTTGTTTTTTTTTAATTTGTTTTATTTTTAAATATTTATTTTATGAGTATGAGTGTTTTACCTGCAATTATGTCTGTGCACCACATGAGTGCCTGATAGCCAGAGTGGAACTAGGGTCCGAGGAGACTGTAAGCTGTCATGTGTGCTGGGAACTAAACCTGCATCCTCAACAAGAGCATCCAGTGCTCTTAACCACTGAGACTCCAAGCCCTCTTCCTGGGAATGTTTATAAACACAACTGGACTTGAGAATGAACTATAAGCAGCTTAGTAACCTACTTCTCTCTTGACCTACCGATATTCTTGAGATTTTTGTTCATTTTTATTAAATGTGTCTGAAGTTCTGCTCGCATGTCTCTCTGTACAGCATTGTGTGTGCGATGTCCTAGAGCCCAGAAGAGGACGTCAGATCCTAGAGCTGAGTTACTGCAGCTGTTAACTCAATGCCAAGTCATTGAGTGGAAGAGCACTGGAGGAACAGTCCGTGTGAACCTGCTGGCCGCCACACCAGCCCTGCTCACCAACGTTCTCACACGCTGGCCGCCACACCAGCCCTGCTCACCAACGTTCTCACACGCTGGCCGCCACACCAGCCCTGCTCACCAACGTTCTCACACGCTGGCCGCCACACCAGCCCTGCTCACCAACGTTCTCACACGCTGGCCGCCACACCAGCCCTGCTCACCAACGTTCTCACACGCTGGCCGCCACACCAGCCCTGCTCACCAACGTTCTCACACGCTGGCCGCCACACCAGCCCTGCTCACCAACGTTCTCACACGCTGGCCGCCACACCAGCCCTGCTCACCAACGTTCTCACACGCTGGCCGCCACACCAGCCCTGCTCACCAACGTTCTCACACGCTGGCCGCCACACCAGCCCTGCTCACCAACGTTCTCACACGCTGGCCGCCACACCAGCCCTGCTCACCAATGTTCTCACACGCTGGCCACCACACCAGCCCTGCTCACCAACACTCTCACACGCTGGCCACCACACCAGCCCTACGCACCAATGTTCTCACACGCTGGCCGCCACACCAGCCCTACGCACCAATGTTCTCACACGCTGGCCACCACACCAGCCCTGCTCACCAACACTCTCACACGCTGGCTTTTCTTCTGCTGCTTGCTGTGATAAACACTGTAACATAAAGCACTTGAGGAGAAAGGGGTTTATTTCATCTTACACTCTGACATCAGAGCCCATCACTGAGGGAAGTCAGGACCAGAATTCAAGGCAAGAGCTGCAGCAGAGACCATGGAGGATTGTTGCTGACTAGCTCCTCAGGGTTTGCTCAGCATGCTTTCTAATACAACTGCCTGCACAGAGAGTGGGATCACCTCCAGAGGGCAGGGCCCTCCCACCTCAATCCTTAATGAAGAAAATGCACCCCAGGTTTTCCCACGGGCCAACCCCATGGGGTCTCATTTTCTCAGTTAAAGCTCTTTCCCCAGTTACTCAGGCTTTGACAAACAACTAGCCAGCACACAGCCAGTAGGAAAAGTGGTTGCATGGGGTATGGGCTCACCAGAAATGTAAAAAGACTTGAATCCCCTCGTTGTTTAATTTTGTATGTCTGTGCGCACAGGTAGAGACCAGAACATGCTGGGTATCTTCCTCAATGTCTTCCTACCTTACTCTTGAGGCAGCGTCCCTCACTGAACCTGGAGCTCACTGACTGGACTGCCTGGCCAGCAAATCGGGCTCCATCTGCCCACATTCCCAGCACCAGGCTCGCAGTGGGTGACAAAGCTCAGCTTTCTCATCAACTGGAGATGAGAATCTGAACTTAGGTCCTCATGCTTGTGTGGCCTTCCCTTTACCGACTGGGCCATCTCCCCAGCCTCAGCCCTCTCTGTTTCAGTGTAGCAGGCCCTAGGTAGATGGAAGTAAATGTCTGAAGGGCTCCCTCAGACATGAGGAAAAGACTGTCACAAAGCACAGGGAGATTGCAGGTCAGTGCTGATTAGAGAACCATCGCTTTAACTCCACAGCACACAACCAAGCATTTCCTGGCTGGTCACAGTTCTGAGCAAACAGTCTGCAGTGTGCAGATCCTTGCTGGCCCCTTCCTCACAGAGGAAGTGTTAGGAGTGTGTCAATGCACGCAGACACTTTTCTCACCCAGGCTGTCACCACCACGATTGTTCAGTTTCAGCAAGAGGAAAACTATAACATGCTCATGACAAGCTGAGTTTCCTACACACGGAAACCAAATACTAAACATGCTGAAGTAAAACCTCACTCTGAAAAGGCTCCCATCGAAAGGAAGCTCCATTACCAGTGAAGTACATACCCAGAATAGGTAAGCAACCACTTACTTCTGTTCTTGACTTTTTTCTCCAGCAACCTCTGAAGTGTTTTTACAGTAGAGGCTCCTTGGCATAGACATGAGAGACACCCTGCCTACATTACATGTTTCTCCCAGACCCTAGGAGATGCTGCCTGGCCAACTTCATAGCACTGATGGTCTCAGCACAGGAGAGGAGGGACACTTCTGTCTTTACTCGACCATGCATAAAACAACCAGGCTTCTCTACACCGATAATAAAACAAAATGCTGTTTCCCATGGATCACAGTTTTGCCAGAATATTCTGGCATATACTATGCTTTCATCTTCTTCACTATGTGTTCCACACAGTGGATGCCACAGCAACTAATTTTCAATCATCTTTTAAATAAAGCATTGCTTCTATTTAATTTGCCCCACATAATGTAGTAAAGCGTACACAGATTTCACGTAGGAGGCCACACAGCAACAGCGCTCTGTCACTTGTGGCTATTTTTCTCTTATGGACAGGGGCTGAAAAAACCTTTTCCCTGTAACATTAAAGCCTGTAAGCTGAACTTCAGTACCCCTAGGACTTACCATGAATACGCGATGCACACAATCAAGAGAAAGGTGCCCAGACAGGTCACCATGTTTTCATCTCTATGCAGGTCTTGGCCGAAGTCAGGCACACATATGGTGACATTCTTCCCGTGTTCATCTTGAACTTGAAAATACAAAGCAAACACAGTCATCACATTAGGAAGGTCTACTGTACCCTACAATATTCACCTGGGAAGATTCGGATTGCTCTGGCTGACTCCTCTCAATACTGAGTGAGGCCTTCACTCTGGGGCTTCCACTCTTCCCTCTGATTCTGCACGATTGCACTTTCGCTAGTTCAGAACACTGCTCTCCCACATCTGCACACATGTGAACACCCTGCACCCTCTGTGTTCCAGTTAAGTGTTCAAGGATGTGATGACTCGGGAATCAGTCACTCTTACTCTTTTCCTATTTTAAGCAGAAAACGGTAAAAGTGAAGCCAGATCCACTTAAAAAATATTATTATGCTTTCTTTTCAACTGGATCCACACAGCTCTGAAGAGAGGGCTAGAGCACAGGCCTCCTGGTGTAAACAATCCACTTAGAGACAGGGTCATGGGTGCCTGAAACTGGGGCTACTAAGCCAGAGAAGACAGATTACTATGGATGACAAGGGACACCGCCTCTTTCAGACTGTGACCTGGGAACCTCCTGAGGTAGTCTAAAAGTTTAAAGAAATAAATCTGGATATAAATGTTCATATAATATCACTCACAGTAGCAATTAGCATTTTTTAAAAAACACTGAGCTTCAATTATTAATATCCAGCTAGATCTGATTGTCAACTTGACCCCAAAACAGAAAAGTATACAAATCATTCTTCAAACACATATTCTAAATGGGAATTATCACTGGAGTTCATCTCAAAAGAGTATATATAACCATGTCAGCTATGGTTTTAAAACCCTTGATTTTGGAGGCCAGTGGGGGAAATAATTTTTGTGAGATTGAACAAAGTTTAACATTTATATTCAGGTAGTACTACTTAAAGAGTGTTTCACTGTTTGGGGAAATATTTGCTATTTAAAAAACCACTGTGAACAAAACTTCCATTAAGTTAAAACCAGAGATTAATACATAAGCAATCAGAAAAGGAAGTTTTAAGACCCCGGGGGAAACTAAGTCAGGACTGAGCTTTTTTTGTGTACAATTAAACTCAGGATAAGCTATACTTACTATAAGATCTCCAATTACTACTTCCTACCATCACTACGAAGACAAGACCCGATCTGAGCATGGTGGCATGTGCCTATATTCCAGCACTTGAGAGGCTGAGGCAGGAAAAGAGCAAGCTCAAGGCCAGCCTGAGCTATGTAGTGAGTTCCATGGCAACTTGATTTTATAGTAAGGCCTTCTCTCAAAACAAACAAGACAGATAAGTGCCTGTATCTAAATTAATTATATTTGTTTTCTAAATTTAGCAACTATTTTCTCTCCAATTAAGACTAAATTTACTTGATTTATAGAAAATCAAATATACCTAAACATTCACACATTCATGCATCTGTATGTATATACATACATTAGTGCATATGTATACTTATGTATGACAAAAGTGATAGATACAAAATATAATGATCTAGAAAATTGATATGAAAATTTTGTTCATAAGGCTGGGGGACCATAATATTATATTAGAATATAATACTACTTATGTAAGTTAAAATCTTACTTTTGGCAATGCACTTGGTCCCAACCCTTGGGAGGCAGGATAAGTGGATTTCTGTGGATTTGAGGCCAGCCTGGTCTACAGAGGGAGTTCTAGGTCCACCAGGATTATATAACCTGCCTTTGAAAGCTTTCAAAATACTCACTGTAATCACTTTTCACTAGTAACAGGTAACACCCCACAGAACTTGCTGTGTGTCAGCCACTGTTCTGAGTAATGCACACATCTGAACATTTTCACTGAGCTCTTAGAACCACACACAGAACAGAGCCCCAACAGCCATGCTCCTTGCTGTGTTCTGTTGTCTCTGTTAAGGAATGTCATCTAGGACAGGCTTTGAGCTTCCCTGCCAGCCAGTGACAGATCCAGGTTCAAACTGTGGTTTTTGGCTCCCTCACCTTCATACTTTGTCCACCCCCTCTCACTGTCAGAGAATAACCTCCTGACATGGGAAAAATTAATAACTAAAAAAAAAAATCGAAACAAAATGAAGCAAAACAAAACAAAAGACAACAGTATAAAATGAAGTGGTTCTTGACAAAGCAGAACAGCAGAGTGCAGAGGAGACCCAAACACAATGGGGAAGGTGAGCTGGTGAGCTCTGGTTGTGTCTTTTCTACTCAGCAGGAAGACTCAAAAGATGCTGGGGGTTGGAGAGAGGGCTCAGGGGTTATCAGTCCTTGTGGCTCTTGTTCCCATGCCAGGTGCCTCACAGTGACCTGAAATTTATCTTCAGGGGATCATATGTCCCCTTCTGGGCTCCTGGAGCACCTGCATTCACACATGCATGTGCATATACACACACGCGTGTGCGCACACACACACACACACAACTGAATACAACCAAAATTTTTAAGAGAAGAAATTTCGTTTTTGCAGCTAATGGCTTTATTTCATAAGAAAGCCTAGATCATCTTACTTCCTTGACTTAGAGACTCCTCGCCAGCTCAGGTTCTAGGGAAATGAAGACATGTGTACCATCAGCACACACTCCTGAACAACGTTCCTTACCTTGCTCTTCAGGCTTGCTGGTCAGTGCTGAGAAAGTGAGGTATGTGACATAGCAGCTTATCAGCCCCGACTGCAACAGCCCGGAGTGTGGCTGTCCTGGAACAAGACACAGACAAGACAGGCTTGAAGGCCCAGCAGCAAGACACTGGACCTTAAACAAATTTCCTTCTCCATCGATGACACTCCTTAAACTTTACACCCATCTTTACCAGCGAAAAGAAGAATCTAATGACGTGCTTGTCTCAGAAAAAAAAAATTAAAATTGGGTGAGGATATGCCTACTGTTATACTATTATTTTAAAAACGCCAACATCTCCATAATCAACGCTTCAAACCCTAAAGCTATGCAATACAATGCCCAGACCCATGGAGGTTTTCAATGGGATGGATGGATGGATGGGTGGATGCAGACACGCAGGGCACAAGCGCCATGAGGACAACTTGCAGGAGTCGGTTCTCTTCTACCTTGTGGCTTCAGGGATTAAATTCCGTTCTCAGACTTAGCAGGAAATGTTGTCACCCGCTGAACCATCTCTCAGGCCCTTCCCCCTGAAGTTTATAACATTAGTTCATAAATCACAAGATCAGAAGAGAATCAGCATCACTGTGTGGCTTAGCGTGATAGACAAACTTCACAGAACACACACAGGTGTATGAGAATTAGACAATCCATGAAGCACAATCACTTAGTTGTCAAGACAAAAACAAAGCAAAACAACAACGAAATACTCTTAGCCACACTACGTACAAGACCTAGTCTAGGCTAAAAAATAAAAGCTATGGGAAGTGGCATTCACCGGAAGAGGGACTTTTAAAAGTTACAGTATTTAAGTTACAACTTAGTATTGGAATCATTTAGGGTAACTACAGAATCTGCTGACACATGACGTCTCCTCACTGAAAATTCTAACCACCTACTAACATGAAAGGACTCAGGCTTCCTTCTGGTTAAAATTCCTTCTGAAATTACTGTTATTCAATTATAATTATCAATAGAAGTACTGTAATAGGCTCTCACAATATTGCTCTTTGGAATAAGACATCCTTAGAACTAATGCATTAAGCAAAGTATTTCAAAATGATCTGCCTGTTTCAGAAGGTAAGACTGAGCCCAAAGGAGCTTTTAGCCAGATTACTGATAGTTTGTTTCAGGAAACTCTTTACTGATCAGTTGCAGGGATTGGGAGAATAATCGCCTCTATTTCTGTAATGCAGTAGAAAACTTAGTACAGATAATATCTTGTACTAATAATCTTGTTATGATTATTTGCTACTCCTCACCTGCTTCCTCTTTCCTTGAAGGAGATGAGTCTCGTTAGCTCAGTCTGGCCTCGAACACCCCTATGCAGTAAAGGCTGGCTGTAGATTTCTGATCATCTCGCTTCCATCTCCTAAATACTGACATTATAGGCATGCACAAACATGCCTGGCTTTTCAAACTCACAGCGTGGAAAGAATTCAAAGGGGCTATATAGTTATTGTCCATATTTCGTTTTCCTATGCACAGATCTGAACCACATGTGTAGACTAGTCACTTATAGAGTAAAAGTCCTTCAAGAGACACCAGACTGGGTACACATTTGTAACTCTGAAGGCAGTATGACTTCAGCACACAAGGCTAAGGTGTGAGAGGTACTTTATTGATTTCACACCTCTACTTTCTAATGTGCTATCAACCCTGTCTCCTCTGTGGCTCTGAAACAGCATGAGCAAGGCCAGGCTCACACAGTTCTGCTGACTTCACTTGAGTAGACTCTGGTCATGAGACAAGAAACAACCAGGTAAGACTTTCTATTCCTGATTCATGAGCCAGGTTGTCCTCGGTTGGTAGCCACCTGTCCAAGACAATCCAGAAACAACTCCTTCTGGGTCCCATCATTCAGATTTCACCCAGGACACAACAAGCCATACCCATGGAAAAGCTCCCCACTCTATCTTCCTATGTAATGCCTTAAGTTCAGATCTTCCTGGACACAAAGTAAACCTGGCCATCACTTCCAAATAACCATGGAGACTCTGAAGACGAGACTTGAGCCTATCCACAGGAAGTTAAAGAATGACTTGGGCTTTAAAAAAACACCACTCTATGTGTTCCAAATCACAAAGGAAAAATACATACAGAAGAAAGGAAACCCACACTTACGATTCTGGACACAGGGCGAGATGGCTGCCAGAGAGATTAGCAGGCACAGGCCACCGTGCGCTCCCAGGAGGATCTTGTTGTCAGTGCAGCCATCCCTCTGTGTGTAAAACACCGCCATCAGGACCAGGCCTCCAACAGTGACAGAGTACATGATGAGAGTCGCCAGGGAGAGCGAGGCATACCACAGCTTGTTACTGGCAGTGCCTGCGTTCCTGTTTCTCCGGGAAGGTGGTAGGGGAGTTAGGAGAGAGAAAGAGAGAGATCAAGTCAGTGAAGGCTCCCATTCTCCAGAGATAAAAATATCCCTCAGATACTGACTGACAGGATCAGGCCACATCAGGGACACGAGAACCACGGATATGGTTCTCATATCCTTGAACCTTCAGCAATGATGGCACTCTACCTCAGCTAGAAAGTTCTCACAATTATGCAGACTTGTTGACTTAGGCTTAGAGCCATCTTTAAACATGAGTTTCCTCTCCTGGCCCAAGTGTGTTCAACACCTAAAATGAACATCCTCCAGCGTTACCCTAGCGCTCTCCATACTGAATGCTAGCAGTGCTGGGGAAGGTGGCGGCAGCACTGGGGCATGAAGTGGGATTGGCTTTAAGCTCGTGCTCGCGCGCTCGCTCTCTCTCTCTCTCTCTCTCTCTCTCTCTCTCTCTCTCTCTCTCTCTCTCCCTCTCTCTGAGTGCAGAGCCTGGATGGAGCTGATGCACTCTCATTCCATGTGCTGCCAGCAGCTCCTCTGAGGCCACATCTCCTAGAGGGGAAACAGCTCCACTCCCAGAAGCCTGGGCAGCCCCGGTTCTTTTCCCTATGTACTGAGAAGGGCCTGTGTCAGGACCAATCTCTGAAATACCATGAGGAAATATTACAGTAAATAAAATCAGGGAAAGAGAGGCTGGAGAGATGGCCCAGTGGTTAAAAGCACTTACAGCTCTTGGAGAAGTTCTGAGCGCAATTCCCAGTATCCATATCAGGCTCACAATTTCCTGTGGCTCCAGCTCCTGGGAACCCGAAGCCTCCAGGGTACCTGCACTCGCATGCACACACTCCCATAGAGACAATGCTCACATGCGAACTATTTAATAAGTCTCTGAAGTCAGAGAAAGAAAAGCTGTCCTGGGGCTGGGGAGGTAGCTCACTCAGGAAAAGTGCATCTTACAAGCATGAGACCCTGGGCTCCATATCTAAAAACTGGGCATACTGACATTTACTTGTAACAGAGCACTGGGGAGGTGTAAACAGCTTGATTCCTGGTGTTCTCTGGACATCTACAAGTCCAGTCCACTTGGAGACAGCATCTGAAGAATGATCGCTCACGCTGTCCTCTGGCTTCCATGTACATGCACACATATGTTCACCCCATAAACATGAATATGTACACACATATGCACACAAAAGAAGGGAAGGGAAAGGAAGGGGAGAGGAGGGGAGGGGAGGGGAGAGGAGAGAAGGGATGGCTTACTGGGATATACCATAAAGAAACTAAGAGACGAACCTACCTTGCAGTTTTTATAGATATTAATAAAGGTATGAGTAAGATTAGTGGTGGCAGAACTCTGTAGAAATTGTTCAGAAAGAAGAGGAGGCTTTTACGAAAGCTAAGCAAAGGACAGAACAAAGGGAGACTGGATGATTGGCTGTCACCACCTCGTGATTCAGCTGCTCTTGGTGTCAGCATCACACTCCCACAACCTTCAGAGAACGCAGCTTGCCTAATGTTCCCACAGAGCTGGAAAGGGTTCAAGTAGCACAGCTAAAATGCTTTCACAACGGAAAGGTCACTCTTGCCAGAGACAGAGAAAATAGGAAGGAAGGCTGAGATAATGAGCATCGCATTCCTGACACTAAGTCAGGCACTCTGATGACCTCAGAGTTACTCCATAAGAAAGATACACAAAGAAAATGAGAGAAAATAAGACATGGGGGGGGGGGACAAAATATACCAAGTGACAAGGAGACAAGGTGAAGTACACAACAAAAGGTGAGCACTGCACCGGAGGGAGGGGCACGGCCCTGCTTGCTCCTCCTCTGGTCTTGGGACTGTTAGCATGTGAGGGATTTACAGTTACATTGGTAGCCCAGGTTAAGAGTTCGGTCCTAGCCTCTTCTGCCTCAGAGGTTGGTCTCATGTGAACCTTGGCAGATCACAATGACTCTGTGTTCACTTCCCTCCCCTCTAGCCTCTGAAAATGGCAACCATACTCTTATTGTAGAGAGAAAGAAAACACAAGAACCATAGGTGCTCTCCTCAGCTCCACATCTTCTCCTCACCGCGGGCTCCACCCACATTTGAACCCTGGTCAGACCGGGCTCCACCCCCAGTGTGGGAGCACCCACCAGTCTCCTTAGCACGCACCCAGCCCTCTCTAATCTTTGGTTTTTTAAGAATGATTCAGTTACGTTCTTCCCTTCCAGACTCTTCTCTCCCAGCATTTCATTTAAGCCAAAGCTGTAAGTCTGGAAACGCAGCACAGTGGTGAAGTACTTGCCTAGCAGGTGCAATGCCCCGGGTAAAAAACAACTTTTAAAAAAGCCTTTATACTAGCCCTCAAAGGCACTATGATCTGGCCCAGGGCCATCTCTGATATCATCTTCCCCACTCTTCCCACGCCACTGGGCCCCAGACACAGATGTCCCTCTGTTCCTTAAACAAGCCCAGCAAGCTTAAGTCTGAGCAGGGTCCTCCCAAAGGACGGCCTACTCTCCTGCACCCGTTATGGTGTAGTTCGTATGCGCCCTTTATATAGCTGCGCGGTTCTGCTTGGGGATCTACCTCTCCACTACAACACTATCAGCTTTGCAGAGCAGGCTGGGGCTGCCCCCTGCCTCACTGCTACCATGTAGAACAGTGCCTGGGAAGTGAGCTGCGCTCCCTGAGAATGCCCTAGTGAAATAGCAAGGAGGCTGTCAGTCTTGCTGCTCCAGCTTCACCTGTGCTCCTGCTGGCATCCTGCCAGAGGCCATCCCAGTCAATACTGTGACTAATCACCTTTCCATTTCCATGCCCATCAAAGTGTTGTCTGGAGCACAACTGTCCAGAAGATATTGACCACAAGATGAGTAAGAAGTCCCGGGACAGAGACCAGAAGAGTACCACACCGGCTGACTGGCAGAGTCTATGCACATAGCAGAAAGATGTGTGCTGGGAAGAAAGAAAGGCTGGGAAGGCTGGCTGGGCCTAGGCTCAATGAGAGGCAGGAACAAACTAAACCTAACAAGGGGAATTTAAAATCTCCAATGCTCTGAACATCAAGTCTCATTATCAACGCCTGACTATACTAGCTACTTTCTGTTATTTCATCAGTTACTTGTTTATGGAGGGGCAAGTGGGCAGGTGGCACGCATGTACCGTGGCACATGTATGGAAGTCAGAAAGTAATTTATGGAAATTCTCTCCTTTTAACACATGGGTTCATATGTTTAGTGCCAAGAACTGAACCATCTGGCCAGCACCTGTATGTTCCATTAGTTCAACTGTAAAATTGAGCTGACCTTTCAAATCGTGAATATGACCTAGACAGTAAAACATAAAACAAAACCACAACTATTAAGCATCCAATCCAACCAACCATGCCATTTTATAGTACAGAAATTGGTGTTGGAAATGCCAAGGAACATTCCTCAAAGTGACATTCCAGAATGGGGAGGGGGTGAAAGATGTGTGTTTATCTGGTTTGCGGGTCCGTGGCATGTCTACCTTGTAGCTTTTGGGGTCTTCTCTTCTGATAGATTTATAAAGGAAATAAAAGAGAAAGAAAACAGTGGCGTCTGGTAAGTCATTCCCCTAAAACCAGTAATCAAATTTTCTGTGTTAGCCCTGAAATAAGTCTATTCAAATCAAAGAAAAACAGAAAAGCGGGGGGGGGGGGGGAGTGTGCATAAAAGTTAAAAGGAAGAAAACAATTCTAGTGAGCTCCCAGCTTACTATTAATTTTAGGCTGACAGTCAACTGCAGGTGTGCCGTCAAAGGTTTTGGGACATTCTAGTCTCAAGGCAACACTGCTGTCTGCAAAAGTCTTTTTTAAGATTTGTTTTCGTGTAGGAAGACAGCTGTATAAATATGCTTCATATGTATGTGGTGTCCAAGGAGTCTAAATGTGACGTAGGATTCCGTGAAGCTGGAGGTGCAGGTGGTACCAGCAGCTGCAAGCTGCCCTGCATGGGCACTGAAACTGACCGCGGCGGGGGTGGGGGGGGTATCTTTGTAAGGGCAGTGAGTGCTCTTAACTGCTCAACCACCATCTCTTCTGAGTTTTCGAAGTGATCAAACTCTTCCAAAATGCCCATTAAACTTTGGCATTACTAATCAGTGCCAGAAAACTTTAACGGATCAGTTAAAACTCTTGAGGAGAGGCAGAAGCACAAACATGCCCAGGGAACATGCACGCGACATACAAGTCAGGGCTTGGTGTCCAAGACACTAATACCTCAGCATAAAGCACGCGCGAGTGATAGATCTGCAGAACTTTAGAGGAAACCTTGATCCTGTCCAAAATAAAGACGGTACATGCAGCACTGTCGGCTAAGATGTGTTTCTAACTGGTTATGGGTACTTCTGTACAAAGGGCCAAACAAAACCCCTTAAGCTGATCTTTAAGAAAACACTACTGCCTCCAAGCGTGACCTAGAAGATGTGATAGTACAAATCACTAAATTTTAAAAGTGACTCAAAATGTGGACAACATGCAATAACTAACTCTTACAAGGGCACAAGTCAACTGAAATATGTAACTGAAGAAGACTTTATAAAATATCAAAAATGTACCAGGAACACTTCTGTGTGACCAATCACTATGTTGTAAACATTCAATATGTATTTTTATTTGTGTGTGTCTCTAGAAGAAGAAGTCCAATCCCCTGGAGTTGGAGTTACAGGCAGTTGTGAGCTGAGTGCACAATGGGTGCTGAGAACCAAACTTGGATCCTATAGAGGAGCAGTCAGTGCTCTTAACAACTGAGTCATCTCTCCAGCCCCAACATCTGAAGTCTGGTCCTACTGGGCTGTACTAACCTACTATCCACTAAGTAGCAAAATGGCTGTCACTACACTGTCTTCGCTCATGTACCCTCAGCAGCCACGTCACCTCATCATCAAGTTTAGGAAACAAAAGCAGAACAATGTCCAAGCTGAAGACTATGTTTAAGATACAAAGTACTGAGAAAGTCTGGACAGTGTGCTTTGTCTTATTCAACATAAAAAATAAAATGTACACTCATATGGCACTGTTTGTTGTTGTTGTTGTTTTGTCAAAATTCAGTATTAAAAAGTGATGCCTACAAAGATCTATAAGAGAGCAGCCATAGTTCATATACACCTAGGATCCTGGAACTCAGGAGGCAGAGGCAGAAGAATCATGAATTCACGACCAGCCTGAGTTGCAGAGACAGTCAGACATAAATAAGCAACAGTTTTATTGAGTATAAAAGAGAATTATTTTAAAAGCAAAGAAGTTAGCTCAGTGGTGAACACCTGCCCAGAGTTGATCACCAACAACACCAAGACAGAGACCAAGTCAGAGCTGTGGAGCACACTGTTCTGAACCTCAACATCAACGTGGCCTCAGTACAAGGACAGGACCCGTGTCTGGTTGCCACTTCCTCAGTGTAGCCCAACAAGAAAGAAAGATGTTAATAGGATTTCCCCCGTGGCCTGGGATGTGAACTCTGTTTTCAAGGCACTAAAGAGTATTTGCAGGCAAGACAGCTTCGTCCAGCAGGACAGCAAAGGATGTTATGTCAAACAAAGGGATGTTGTGTCTTGGAAAGTGGAGACAATTTTTTTTTTTTTTAAAGAAGAGAACGATTTCATCTCATTCTTCACAGAAGAATCTCATGCTCCAAGGGATTTGTGGCTTCTTCGGCTTCTTAACCTTATAAGACTGGGGGCCTAAATGCAGCATATCCAAGTTACAGATACACATATTCCACACAGCCAGGCAATCACACAGGGGCCACACAATCAGTCACACATGATCCACACAGACAGTCACACATGATCCACACAGACAGTCACAAAAGGCATAAGCAAGATGGGAAGGCAGAGAGGACAGGAAGCAATTTCAGAGAAGAGAAAACAGAGAGATCCAAATGAACTGGAACCCAGAGTAGCCCTTTCTCAGCCAAGGCAGTTTCTTTGACTACATGAGGGAGAGCTTCCCACAAAAGGTACATACCAGTTCTTGTTCCATTTATGTGCAAACTCAACAATCAGGAGGAGCTGAATGCCAATGAAGACGAAGCTCCCCACAGCTCCCACATAGCGCCAGGCTGCAAAAGAGCATTGCCCAAAGGTCAGGGAGGTGAGCACTGAATGCATTTAACTTTAAAGAAAATGAACTTTTGATTCACGTTCATTATACTTCTAATACATTTCATTCCCACACAACCATATAAGTAGGTACTAATCTCATGCATACTTGTTAAGCAGGAGATAAAAGATGTGAGTTGGTACGATGGTGTCTCTTTGACAGAATGGGCCTCTAGACACAACCTACAGGGGTTTATCTATGTTAATTAAGACTGGAGAATCCATCTTAATTGTCAGAACCATTCCCTGGGCAGAGGAGTCTGACTGTGTAAACTAGAAAGCAACCTGAGCACAGGAGCTGGCATTTGCTGCTTTCCTTCCTGGGCTTGTGACCAGCTACTTCAGACACTGCCTTGATCCCTACCCTGAAGCAAACTCTCGAATGTGCCCTTTCTCCTTTAAGTTGCTTTTGTCTGTGTATTTTATCACAGTCACAGAAAGCGTAGTACTAAGACAACTGGCAAATCCTCTCACATATAAAGGGCACGGCTGAGACTTGGACATCAGTCTGCCCTGGAGCACCCAAACTGAACCTCATGTTGAACTGACAGCTGTCTCAATAGATGCAGGAGTTCACAAAGTCCACAAAGGTCCCTAATTCACAAGCAAAAGGAAATATTGCTAGAAAGATCAAGAGTTGAAACCTTATTGGGCAGTGAGTCTTGACTATTCAGTATGGAAAGGAGGGGACAAGGGCTCAGGTCTTTTGGGCTCTGCTATAAAGTGACTATAATGTTGGATGAACCGTGCCATGTGGGTTGCAGACTGTCTATAAAAAGACTGAGCTACAGCTGGCCTGAGGACTTTAGGTCACCTCTCACTCTAGCTATCTATCTCCAATATGCTAAAATACACACAAAAGGTTTCTCTGTGGAGAATAAAAACTAGTTAACAGTGCTACAGCTAGAAGGAAGACTTAGACACACTATTCTAAAACCCTATGAACTGAGGCATCCCTAAAGGTGGAGCTGAACCCTAATATCTAGGGCATCTAAGGAAGTGTGGCTGGTGCCTATGAACTGCCATCTCCGTTAGAAAAGTGAATCGATTTAGGTTGAATGCAGTGTTTAACCCACTTTAATTGAGACGTCATAACATTTTTACCTGATCCTTTCCGAGGAAGAGGCTCTGTTTCAGATATGATTAGTGGCTTCATATTAAATACAAATAAGGAGTATAACTCAAGGTTACATAACTTCACACACACTGTCTTTAGAAAGACACTGGAGACTGACTTCCTTGTCCAGTTTTCACAGCTAACGACTGTTCCATGCTGCCAGGTCTATGTGGTACCTGGAGAGAACAAGGTCCCCTCATGGCAGAGGCATGATCTGATGTGTCAGATCTGTTTGCAAGCAAACACTAAAGACCTGCTTTACTCTCCAGGCCGATAAGTTCATCATTCCAATTCCTTAGCCAGCAGAGGAACAGGGGACGGGGTGTGGAGGCAGGTAAAGCTGCCGTTAACGCTCCCACACACTGTTGGAGCCAAAGCCAGGGTACTGCACTCGTTAGACAAGCACGCTACCGCTGAACTAAATCCCTAACACCTCAACAGTCTTTAACTCAGAAAAGAATAAGCAGTTCACAATATAAGATACCTGACCATACTTTTGAAGAATTTTACGAGGTGTAAAAACAAAATAACCAGGTGCCCGGAATACCCATCTGTACCGTTCAGGAAGGTGTCCTGATCCGGAATGAAGAATGCTCCTGAGCACATGGCCCCCAACAGCAGAAACTTAAAGAACCAGAAGCTGGGAAGAGAAAAACAGAAAATATATTTAAATGATATTCAAAGTTGCACAAAAGACCTCTCTGACGGTAGCACGCCAGCCATGCTGCTGCCCCTGGTAGTGAAGTGACTGCAGAATGCCTTCACCCATAATTAGGCACACTTGGCACGGCTCTGATTGTACAAAACACCGTTTCAGGGCAGGGTGGAAATGACCTGAAATGGCCGTGGTAGAAACAACACCTCTCTGTGCACACTGAACTTCTGATCATGCATCAGGCACAAAAACAGCACCGTCGCTCTTGGGCTATCAGAGTCACACAACCCATCTTTGGTTCTCCAGAAGATCGGTTAGTGCTGGTGAGCAGAGGGGGTCCTGGAACACCCCTGGGAGAACAGAAGACTCACCCATTGTGGATGTAGGCCCGGCAACCTTTGCTGTTGTTGACTTTTAAGGTCAGTACGCAAAACACAAAGAAGAAGCAAGCCATTCCAAAGCAGACGCGATACACCGCAGAATATCCCACCAGGTTTTCGCAGGTGTCACCAGCTTTAATGCCTTTACAGAAATCTTCAAAAAAAGGAATCTGAGGAAGAAGGAAATACAAAAGTTG
Organism: Myodes glareolus; assembly: GCF_982192425.1. Taxonomy (NCBI): domain Eukaryota; kingdom Metazoa; phylum Chordata; class Mammalia; order Rodentia; family Cricetidae; genus Myodes; species Myodes glareolus. The sequence continues at coordinate 19,960,990 of NC_142040.1, read as the reverse complement.
CCTGTTAGAACTGGGCTAAAGAGGAACTGTCTGTGAGTGTTTGTCCAGCCTTAAGTTAAAAACAAAAAATAGCTATGTGCACAACAAAACTAAACACAAAACTACACACCCTCTAAAGACTTTAGGGTTAGGAGCATTGGCTGCTCTTCCAGAGGACCACAGTTCAATTCCCAGCACACCTATGGTGGCTCAGGCTCTGTAATCTCCCTTCCAGGAGAACTGATGCTTTCTTCTGACCTCCAACTGCACCAGGCACACACATGCAGGCAAAACACCCTTACACATAAAATTAAAGACATTTCTAAAGTATAAAGACTTGTTCTTAAATTTATTAAACCCCTTTTCAAAATTACAGTCCCAATAACAGTACTGATCAATCTTTAGTTACTCCAGCGATTTTCAATATCAGAATTTCCTTTGCATTTATAGAGTATAGGTGGGCACTTCTTGAAATACACAATGTATAACATATATATTATGAGGTGAGAAACTGCCTATAGTCATTCCAAGTGTCACTCCTTCCTACAGAAGAGTCAACGACTTAATTGATGGTGAACTTTTACTCACCTACAAATAGAAATGTGTGTGTAGACATCTATACAATACATATATACACATACACACACCTATACACACTCATGTAGTACTATACACATTATGTATACAAACTTTTGTGGGATTGGCACAATTGGTAGAGTACTCATTTAGCATGCATGAAGCCCTAGGCTCAACCCTAACTGTAACAAAAGCTAGGTCAGGTGATATACAGCTACAATGCCAGCACTCAGGAGGTACATCCCTCCAGTTTGGGGGGGGGGGGGAGAGCAGCAGAGAGGAAGAATCTTTCTTGGATGTGTTGCTGTCTGCGTGTAAGGAAAGTATAGCCACAAAGATTCAAGCTGAGAGACAAAGACAGCACAAATTTGATTTTCTTCACAAACATAACTCGAGGCCCTGGAGAGCACGTCTGAGCCGTCCCAATGAGAACACCTTTTTACCACTTCGGAGTAGTGATGAAAAGTGAGCACAAAGACATGGAAAGCACCCAATGGAGGGCATGAGAGAAGCCGTGTGAGCGTCTGTTGCAGGATCTTATCTATTTATTTTTAGCTGGACTGTACTATGAGTGAGCATCTAGGTTAGAATGATGTGACAGTGAATCCTGACCGTCGACTTCATCAGGCTGAGAAACTCCTAGGAGAGCGGAGCCGCACACGTCTGGGTGGGCGGGTGTGACAGTCCAGGAACTGTCTGCTCATGAGACCTGACGTAATGGATTCGTGACACGATGTGTAATTGGGAGGGGCTGAAAAGTAGGAGGTGGAGCAGAGCTGGAGAAAGGCGGTAACTGGGCAATATCTCGGGGCTATCCCTTTTTGTTTATTGATCTTTGAGAATTTCATACATTTTAATCATATTCTCTCCATTCCTCTAACTCCTCCCAGATCCTTACCCCCTTCTCTTACTCAGTCAATTACATGTTATCTCTTCCCCCAAAACAAAACAAACAAAAAAAACCACAAAAAGCATCAAATCCAATTTGTATTTCCAGTTATTCCTGAGAACTGAGCCTGCCTTGGAGTGTGATTGATATACCCAGTGTTACTCCACTGAAGAAAACTTATGTTTCTCCCTCCCAGCAACTATCAATTTCCAACAGCTTCTTGGCTAGACGTGGAACTCTGTTCCGTGCTGGAGCTCTGCTCATGCTACGTTTCTGCAGGTCTTCTGCATGCCGTCAGTCTGCGAGTCCACACTGTGCCCCAGTCCCCATGCATTAGGAAAACCTCGTTTCCCTGGGGTTGTCCACCACCTCTGACCCTTTACAATCTTTCCAGCTCCTTTCCTGCGCTATATCGTGCCCCGGCTTCTTCCTGAGTGTTCCTTTTTCCTACTTTCTGTGCCATGCAGAGAACAGCCACTCCAACACCTCAAATTCCCACAACAGGCTCAGAAATACTGAGTTAAATGACCACAAATCCTCAGAAACCATGAGCCAAAATGATTAATTTCTCCTTAAGTTGGAGTCGAATAACAAGAAAATTTCATCAATATAAATGGGGACCAGAAACAAAACGACTTTCAGAGTCCCAACTTGCCCCAAAGGAAGCCACTCTATATGAATAGTACTGGTGACAAAGAATGTCGCTTTAAACAGTAAAAATTATATTTACAAAGAGGAAACTTGACAACCTCACTTATTAGACTATTTCATTTATATATACCCCTTTAAAAATATGTTTATGTGTGCTGATGTTTTGCCTGTATGTGTATCTGTATGTCACATGAATGCAGTGCCCACAGAAGGGGCATCAGAAACCAGGAAACTGAGTATCAGCTGCCATGGGTTCCAGGAACTGACCCCCATCTCTGCATGAGCAACCAAGTTCTTAACCGCTCAACCATTGCTCCAGCCTGTATGGCTTACCTGCCCAGCACACCCACTGTGGTCTGCCTTTGTTTCCTCTTCCTCTCCCTTTTTTTTTTTTTCATTTTTTTAAGACAGGATCTCACCCCATAGCCCAGGGTAACCTTGCACTAACAGCAACCCACTTGCCTCCCAAGTGCCGACTTACAAAACTTGTCTTTTTTGTCTTTGAGCATGCGACCTCCTGAACCCCCAAACACACCATCATACATGCACCAACATACATGTCATGTTCCAACTACACCAGTCCATCCTTCACCTTACCCCCACCCCTTTCCTTCCTTTTGTTCTTCCCCTGAACACTGGCAGGTAAGACTTCTGCACCATTCCCAATAAAGCCTTCCTCTGTTCACCCCAGTCAAGCTCTCCTGTGGCCACAGCCCGAAGCTCATCCAAGGGTGAGTGTGTGGCGCTGTGAATGCGATCCAAACTAGAAGTGGGCAAACAGCCCCTGCTCCAAATCCTAACCAAGCCTCCTTTATGCTCTGTGGGTGACTTAGCACATTTAGCCCTCAGTAAGTGCTGAGTATTTTTAGGCAATAACCTCCAAGCTGAACAAACCAACACGATTTTAACAAGAGGAATTTGCTCTGATTAAATATTTGCTGTTCCAAACTCTATTCCAGTTTTGGGAAAAGAAAACATGCATCACACACAGAATTCATGCTCAAGGGTGTAACCTCTCAAGTCTGCTCTGGGCATCCGAGGACAGCACACACTGAGTCTGTGTTGTTCTGTGCCGGCCTCTGGGAACAAGGACTTTCTCCAGCCCCATAGAGAAATCAAACTCAAAGCCAAAACCGTCAAGTAAAAATAAATAGTTTGTACGGAATTACAATCCTGACTCTGCTGCTCACCTGGGCAAGCCTCGCCTCCTTCACTCCCAACTTCCCTAACTTTAAAATGAAATAATCTCATAGTGTTACCCAGAAAACTCCTCTGGCTAATTCCTGAAGGGCTAACTACAGTTTCTTGCCCACAGCAGTCATTACACTCGGGCACTAACACATAAAGGAGCTTTCTGGAGAGGGAGTCAGACATGCTGCAAGGATCACTGATCTAAACAAGGTAGGGTGAGCATCTTGGGACTCTATGACTGTGCCAAAGGGTTTACAGCAGTGCCACGCCAATGAGAATGATGGCCAGGTTCTGTAAGAACTGAGTTCCAGCAAGGCATAACGGCACTCCACTCTAGTACTAGTATTTAAGAGGCTGATTCAGGAGTAACACAGGTTAGAAGTTAGGCTGGGACACTCGTACGAAGCTTAGGGCTAGGCTGAGCTTCAAGGGAAGACCCTATCTCAAAACACGAGGGGCTAGAGACAGAAGCCATTGGTAGGACATTTACCAAGCATGTGCAAGGCCCTGGAATTGATCTGCAGAACTTAACAAAACAAAACAAAAGCTCCAAAAACATAAACAGAACTCTCAGACCTGGTCACCTCCTAAAGAAAATCCATCTAGGAAATATGTCCAAGGCATGAGCAGAAGCACCAGCCTCGGGTGAAAGAGCTGGGAGCAGCAGCACCAATTATCCTGCCTGCAAAGGTGAGAGGCCAGCAATGTCCTTACCGTCTTCAAGTTCGAGTAAGTTCATATCAAAAATTAAGTCAAGAGGAGTCGAGGAGATGGCTCAATTGCTAAAATACTCACTATGGTAACTTGAATACCCAAGTTTGGACTCCAGCACACATGTAAAAAGCCAGGTACTGAGGAACCTGCCTTTAATCCCACCAATGAGGAGGCAAAATGGGGAATCCCTGAGCTTTGCTGGACAGGCAGGCAGTCTGGATGAATCACTGAGCTGATGGGCCAGTGAGAGATCCTATCAAAACAAGTGGAAACCAAATGAGGACCCCCAACATCAACCCCTGGCTTCCATAAGTACATACAAGCACAGGCGCCTGCACAATGAACATGTACACACATGGTAAACACACACACACACACACACACACGGCTACAGAATGGTCTATTGATCTTATCGACTAGAGTTTCAGAAGATGCAAACTTAGGAAAAAAATAGATTCTTTGGGTGGGCTCTCTCAGAAACAGAAGGAAGATGATAGTCACATGGCTCAGAAACAGTATGACATCAGACATAAAAATGTGGTATTAGCAAAGCAAATTAGTCTTACATTTGATTCTACCAAATTTCTGGAGTTTCAAATGAAATCATACTGCTGAAACAGCTCTGGGCATCTCGGCATGAGTGATAAGTTAACTCACAGAAGTAGAAGAACAGTATCTAAGAATTCCTCATCAGCTCTCACTTGAGAAGAATGTTTGTGTGTGTGTGTGTGGGGGGGTCTCTCCCTTAGTCTCCACTTAAGACTCCCTTAGATTTTCTCCTTGAAGAAATTCTGATAGCAGTATTAGGCGGTCACCAACCAGGGTACAACAGCTGTGAGACAGGAACATTGAGCCAATCTCCACCCTCTCCTGGACAGAGAGAATCACCAGGCTTCTTTTCTTGGTATGGTAGCATCCTCAGCCCTTCGGGGAACCTAGAAGTATTTAAAAACAGCAATACCAACTAGGGCTTGCCTCTCTTTGGGTTAGCCATCTAGCCGTGTGTGTGTGTGTGTGTGTGTGTGTGTGTGTGTGTGTGTGCGCGCGCGCGTGCGCGTGCCAAAAGTGGGGGGGCAACAATCCATTGTCTGATTTTATCTGATGTTACCACCTCTCAAACCCGTTCAGAGACCAAAAGCACACAGGCAGACTGACAGTACAGTCCACACACGTCCTCTGTTTGTGGCTAGTGTGGCCACATAGCCAGACAACAGCTCTAGCTGAAGAGCTAAATAAAAACAAGCTCCAGTCTGAATCAGAAAATGCACAGAAGACTAAGCAGGGCTGAAGGAGGGGCTCTTCCAGACACAGAATGGAGTCTGTGAATTTCACCCTCCATTGGCAGAAAATTCGGTTAAAATGAAGGTAGACTACATGAGGCCGAATCACATGAGTCACAGTTCTGAAGGAGAAGCAGGAGTGATTCCCAGTGAAGAACAGTGAGAGCAAGGCCATGAAAGAGGCTGTCCTGTTGGACGTGACATTATCTGTGAATAAAGGTGCAGGGCCCTGGGGGGAGACTTCCCAGTTTTGCAGCTGACAGGCAATCACAGAAGTTAATCACAGCAACAGTGGGGCAGCAAGTCACTACTGACAGCTTGTCCTGGAGGTACCTTATCAAGAGGAAGTGGGGGTGGACGGTTCCACAAGGGGGCTCCAGAAAGACAGCTGGACTAGAGACAAGGGGCATGTTGGTACAAGCCTGGAATTCTAGCAGCTGGGAAGTAGATAGAGAAAGAAGTGTAAGACCAGCTTGGTCTGTATAGCAAAAAAGGGGTGAGGATTTTGGGGGTAGCCAGTATACACATGGTGAAGGAGGCAACCTATGGGTGTTGGTAAAGGAGCAGAGGAAGGTCAGTCCTAAACCCAGAGAAAGGAACACTTAGGGAGTGCTAAGGGTCTTGGAGACAAAGCTCTCTGAGCTAACCAATCAGCTAAGACACTCTTAAATATGTGAAACATTATAAAAAATACAACTGTATGCATGGTCGTTTTCCGGGGGAATTTGAAACTCAGTCAAATTGGTTGGTACAGGTGCTCTTTATTCCCTGATACATGCGACACAACACGAAATGTGACACAGACAGAATTTCATTACCCACTCTTCCTCACCTACTATGTGCAAGTATTTTTCAGGTCACTGGGATATAAGCATCAAACAAAACAGGTGTAAGATCCCCCACTCCAAGGCTAGGGTGTAGCCCAGCCAGTAGGCTACTTGCCCAGCATAAAGAGCCTTAGGTTTGATCCCATTGCTATAGAATCAATTGAAATCCAGGCTAACACGGAGCTAATCTTCTCAAGAAAGGCTATGTAGGCAGTCATGGAGAGATACATACACTGACCATGCGTGTATTTTATGTATACTTCAAGGATTTTCATCTGTTAATTTGAACTATTTATGATGGGGGTGGTTCGAGACAGGGTTTCTCTGTGTAACAGCCCTAGTTGTCCTGGAACTAGTTATTATAGACCAGGCTGGCCTCGAACTCACAGACTCACAGAGATCTGCCTGCCTCTGCCTCCCAAGTGCTGGGATTAAAGGCATGTGCCACCATCACCTGGCTATTGATGATATTTTTTAAACTTTGGTAGGATATGAGAATCAACTGTCTTCTGTAAGATAGGATGCCAACATCCTAAGCAACTAAGGATTCTGAAAGCCCAGATTACTTGCTTCTCAAACCCCTTCCTGAGACCCATGCACAGCGAACATTCAGGTGGTGGTTCTCTCTCTCTTACATCGGATTGAGATGCCCACATCCTCATTTTTCCACAGCTCACTACTCCTTCATCCCTAACGTGTTTAACATGGACACATACAAATAAATCATTTTCCTTGTAAATTATTTCCATTTATTCGATGGTTCCATATAGAATAAAAGACATGAATTATGCTTGCCTGACTAGGCATGTGCTTCATGCAGCAGCCCTTACCTGCAACTTAACCGAGCTGTGGTTGGCTGAGCATAAAGTTTAGGCCATTGAAGTTTGTCCCTGAGAGAAAAAAGGACCGACTGTGAACTACATGGGGCCACTCAGGGTCTAAAACAAAAGCCAGAGAAACTACAGCCCATAGGTCACAGTCAGCCAGTCTCCCATTTCTGTAAATAAAATTTTACTAGAAGGGGCCATGCTTATTTGTTGGTGTTGTTTGGGCCACTCTTGTACTACAGTGGAAGCCCAGAGCCTACAGACTTCACTAGCTGACTTTTGGGGAAGAGACTGCCCACTAATACTGAACATAAACTGCTGAAGTATGCGTTTATCTTTCAAAAGCCAAGTGGCAACTGTGACAACTCCCTCTACTCGTCAGAAGCCAAAGGAGCAGGAGCTGAGAGGGGGACACAGCACAGCTTCTGGCTGTGGCCTTTCCCCTAAGGCCCTCACTGGATCTGCTCCAAACAGAAGCTGGCTTTAGTTATTCAAATGGTAGAACCTTCTGCAAGTTGTTTTTTAGCCAACAAAGAGGATGTGTGCTTATTTTTTGATGGAGAGGTGAATTGGGTAGAGATGCCCAGTGCATAGAAGCCTTCAGCAGCATTAGCAGAAACCTCACATCTGTTCCATGTGCTCCAGAGCCACAGCCTTTACAACCAAAAATAAATCACACTGAGGGGCGTCTTCAGACTAGTGTGCTGACTGCAGACAGCTGTTTCACTGAATTGCACCCCTTGAGGTCCCGGTTTCCCCAGCCAGATGAAGCAAACAGCCTAAGCTCCCCTTCTGAGTCTCTCCCTCACCTCGGCTGTCTCTCCAGACATGCCCAGGAGTTCAGTGGAGTGCACATACTTCCACAACTGTGCACATCTTCGTGCCTCAGCCTCTCAAGTGCTGAGATTACAGATGTGCACCACAAAAACCAGCTACCAAACTACTGCTGTCCCCTAAGTGAGGTTCAGTGCTCTGCAACAACCATGTGTTGGTTATACTTTATCCCCAGTACAATCTTTGATACCTACACTTACATGAATGGGCAAATCAACAAAAGCAGCAGCAGATTTGAGAAGTTTTTAAACAATGTAACCAGAAACTGGGAATCATGGTGCTTGTTCGTAATCCATACTCTCCAGAGGTTAAGGGACAGAAGAATCACTTGAGTTCAAAGGTAACCTGGGCTACAAGCTACAAGTTCCAGGCTAGCCTGGTCTACACTACAAAACAAAATAAACACACTCTCTCCTCTCTCCTTTCTTTCTATGTGTGTGTGTTTGTGTGTGTGTGTGTGTGTGTGTGTGTGTGTGTGTGTATCTCAAAACACAGAATGTATTCAGTAACTGGTAGTGCATGCCTGTGGCTGGGGCAGAAAAGTCCATGTTCTTGTACATCTGAGCTACTACAAATCAATTTCTGCTGTTCTGTGCACACAGTTAGGCCTTGTTTCAAAGTTCCACACTCCAAAAAGAATGCACTGAGATTACAGTTTACCCTTACTATACTTTGTTTCAAAGTTCCACACTCCAAAAAGAATGCACTGAGATTACAGTTTACCCTTACTATACTTTGTGAAGAACATCAGAAGAGCATCAAAATTAGACTACATTTGCTCACTTTATCTGCAGGTACAGCAGTGCACACCTGTAATGCCAGTAAACCACAGCATTTATAGGGAGAGACAAAAGGAAGGGAGTTCAAGGTTATCTTCCACTAGGTAGTGAGTTTGAGGCCAGAATGAGCTACATGAAATCCTGTCTTGAAAAACAGAAACAAAAACAATGGATGCCTAAAACTATGGGCAAATCAGCTGAGTAATATACACACAATTCCTATGATACAATGAGATAATAATAGTAACACATTGCAATGAACAGTCAGCATCACTACTTGGAGCTGTATAAAATGAGAATCACTTGAGTTGGGTATAGTGGCACATTCCTAAAAGCCCACCATTTGGGAAGCTAAGGCAAGTTTAAGGACAGCCTAGGACACTTAGAGAGACCCTACCTTAAAAGAGAGAAGAGGAGGCTAGTTACAACTTATTGGTAGAGTAATTGTTCAGCATGTACAAGGCCCTGTGTTCAATCCCCAGAACCAATAAACAAGCAAGCAAATAAACAAACAAAATAAGGATTGCTTGAACAAAAGTACTGGCACCACAACAGCAGATCTGATAACCAAGAAGGCCACTGAGTGACAGCCGGTGGCATAAAGGGATAATTCATATCCTAAGCAGCATAGAGTAAGATAGTGCTGCATAATTTAAAGATATGAATTATTTATTTCTGGAATTTTCCATGTAATATTTTCGGACGTTAGTTGACCCCAGATAATCAATGCCACAGAAACAGCACCAGGGTTGGAGTGCTGCTGTGCTCACAGCATTTATGTGCTTATTCTCGTTATCAACCTGAAGCTGCTTCATTCTAGCTCATTCTGCGTTGCGGTATTTGCTCCTTCAGGCTCCATCTTTATAGCAAAATATGGTGCTCATCCTAACTGCAAGCACTTCTCTGTTCTCGTTATCTGCAAGTGCTTTGATGGCCACAGGGAAAGGACTGAGAAAAAAGTCACATTCTCATGTCATCATCCTCTCCCTCTCATGGCCAGGGCGACCTTATAAAGGGTCTGGCTAACATCTGGTGCCTCCAAGAGTTCTGTGTAAGGGATCTGACAGTCAAGGACAATGACAGTTGCCTATTGCTTTATGGCTCCTGGCAAGCTCGTGGTTACTAGACAAGAGTCAATCTCAGTCCTTGAGTCTGAATCTAACAAAAGCCTCTCAGCACAGTACAAAGGGCGGCCTCCTCAAGTACTGAACAATTTGCCAGCACCATTCACTGTGTGGAGGAAGGACCAGCCGAGAGGAGCCAAGGTCGAGACTTGCAGGGACTATTTGCTTCTGGTTTAGATGACCTCAGACCAAAGATGGCACTGTTTTCAAACCTGTGTCCCTTCCAACCCTGACTGAGAAAGGATGGGACCCAGGAAAATGTAAGAGGTGGAGTCTCACTGCCAGCTCCCCTAACCCTAAGTCCAGTGAAACTATGATCTACACGAACTGTGTTCACCACAATTCTACCCAATTGACCCAGAAGGCACACACTGACATGGAATTCAGTTGATGTTCAGGAAGAGGATTTTTGAAAGCCATTTTATCTCAGCTGGATTAAAATAATAAACTTGAAAATTCTCCAGAATCAAAGAACTGCACTAGCAGGATTTCTCTTTATTTGATATTATCCTACCACACACACACACACACACACACACACACACACACACACAGACACACAGACACACATACACACACACACCACACACACACATACACACACACAGACACACACACACACATACACACACACATAAATATAATAATAATAATAATAATAATAATAATAATAATAATAATAATAAAGATTTTAAAAACTAACAGGCAGCTTTTGAGAATGGAGAGCTCTGCCTGGGGTTTTGACTCAAACAACCCCAGAGCCTAGGTTCCAGCACTCTGAACACTCAACCAAGAGAGACCACACTCACAATTAGAGCCAGACATTTGTTTATTAGCATGAACCCCTGCCATTCTGAGCCAAGCAAACCGCATGGTGTCTTGCAAAGTGAAGTATTCTTCACCAGTGCTGTTTGCTTGCTTTAAAAAGACAGATACACGAACACACCCTGAGGGCAGGGTCCACTTTCTGAGCAGCACCAAATAAGCACTTCTTTTGTGGCTACTCCATTTCAGATCAACAGCCCTTCTCTGAGCCCAGCTTTTGGCTGTAGGCAGGGAAGGAGGCAGCTGGAAAGGTCACCTTTCCAGAAGGTCACCAGATACTTCTTCCTGCCACTGTGTCCAGAGAACACTCAGGAGTCAAGGAAAGCTCTGCTTACTAAATGGATGTCACCTCCCAGATAGGCTACTTCTCCCTGTCCCTGTATCCAGAGTGTTTAGGAGACTTGTGAAGCGAGGCTTGCTTTAGGCTAGGACTGCTGTTTCTGGGAGTTTTGCAGGTTATCTGGCCAACAAGCAAACCTAGTTATAAGAGCAAGAAATCACTGGCCAAGCACCCAGGGACCCTGAATTTCAGTCTCTGCTGTAACTAGTGTTTTCAGCCTTGAACAAGACACTTCACTTCATGGGCCATGTCATCTGTCAGACAACTAGATGGGTAAAATAATCCCTTAGGTTTCTTCCATTTTCCAATCTCCTTTATTCTTCTACCAATTGATTACAGGTAAACTATACCCTTTAAAAAGCAACCGTGTTTCCTCTGTGTAACACTTAACAGGCCCCTGTTTACCATCACCTATCATAGATGTGAGCTGCATTCTATTTTTGCTCATTTCTTTAATTAGATGCTTTAGCTGCAGATTTTAGTTCTTAGGATCACAGGGACTAGCCCAGGAAGGCAATCATGTCATCATAGCCCTCTTAGTTCTTCATGCTGATGACAGGAAAGGAAGCAGCTTATCTGTCAATCTGCAGTCTTAAGTATATTACACGGTACTGTCAACTCTAAGAACCACCAAAGTAGTGCAACATGTCATTCAAACTAGCTAGACAATTAGATGTTGTACTTAGGAAGCCTCTTCAAAACCCAAGCGACGGAGCCTCTGCTGCTGACAGTTAAGGCCATTGGGAGACTCCAATGGGGAACTACAAGTAGCAAGGGTGTCCTCACCTGTGGGATCAATTATCAGGAGAAGGAAGGCTGAGGGCAAAAGTCCGGTGTGGCCAACTCATTTGTGACTGAGTAGAATGCACAGCACAAGTATTTCCATGGCCTG